>NW_007256179.1:149430-151269 GCF_000164805.1 Carlito syrichta | reverse complement strand
GAGGCGGAAGGATCGCCAGAGCCCAACAGGTCGAGGCTGCGGTGGCCAAGAGCGGCCACTGCACTCCAGTCTGGGCGACCAAGTGAGACTCCAACTCAAAAAAAAATGTGATCATGTAAACACTCTTTTGAAACTCTGCATTACAAATTATCTCCCAATGCCAATAAACAAATATCACTGTAATTAATGGCTGCATCCGAAGACTGTGCCATAATTTATCAAGTCTCCTTTTTTTTTTTTTTTTGAGTTGGAGTCTCTGTCGCTAAGACTGGAGTGCAGCGACACACTCATGGCCATCACAGCCTCGACCTGCTGGGCTCAGGTGATCCTTCCACCTCAGCCTTCCAAGTAGCTAGAACCACATGTGCATGCCACCATGCCCAGCTAATTTTTTGATTTATTGTAGAGACGGAGTCTCACCAAGTTGCCCAGGCTGGTTTTGAACCCCTGGGCTCAGGCAATCCTCTCTCCTCGGCCTCCCAAAGTGCTGGAAGTACAGGCTTAAGCCACCACGCCCGGCCAAGTCTCTATTTAAGACTTGAAGCATTTCTGAATACTTAGGACTTTTCCAAATTTCACTCTCACATCAGTTCTACAATGGTCACACTTGCTTTCACATATGACTGCCTTTCTGAATATATGTGTTTAGGCTAAATACTCAGAAGCATATTAGCCAAGCAGCCCCCAGTATGCCATGCCCATTTATACAAGCAATAGGAAGCACTGTTCCCTGAGCTATCATAATATAACAGAGAGGAAAAGAACCAATGTTAGCATCAACAATAATTAACTCTGGACTCTGGCCAGGTTCCTGGCCAGGGACAAAAGTGTGAGCCAGACCCAGCAAGGGCACAGCCCTAGTCTGTGGGGTCTTTTTGTCTAGGTAGCAGGGAGGCCAGATGAGCAAACAGGCAAAAACAATGAAGTGTGGCCAGCACTGGACCCAAAAAAGACCATGGTTTAAGGCCCACAGGATGAGATAAGGGAAGCACCCAAACGCACATGCAAAGGCCAGAGGCAGGCCTGAGACCTGAGAGTGGAGAGGAAGTCAAGAGTCCTGGCTGGAGAGAATGCCATACAAGTCAGGCAAAAGAAAGGCATTGCTGGGTTTTATGCAGATGTGGCACAGGATAGAGAATGGACTGTGGGGAGTGAAGGTGGAATCAGGGAGAAAAACAGCAGCTGCCACCAGAGTCCTGGACTCAAGGAGCAGTTGGTGAATGAGAAAAAGTAAACAGATCCTTCTCTACCACGGAAGTAGAATTGCTTATGCAAGAGAGGTGGGAGTGAGAGATCAAAAACGACAGCTCTTGTTCTGGATTGAAGAATTTAGAAAAGTTTATCTTTTACAAGGGTGAACAAGAAGGGGAAGGTGAATTAAGACATGTTATGGTTGGACACAATTTATAAGAGGAGATGTTTACATAGGCAGTTAGATGCTCAAAGAAGAAATTGGGGTACCAACATAATCTTTAAATCCATGAGACTTAGTAGTGTTTTAACTAAAGAAAAACAATGAAATTAGAGTGAAGAGAACCCAGAACAAAGGCAACTCTGATTCATAGGTCTGATAAATTAGGAGTTTTGTGTAAACAGAAGCTCTCAATTTTTTTTTGAGTTGGAGTCTCACTGTGTTGCCCAGGCTGGAGTGCAGTGGCACACTCACAGACACCCCAGTGTCGACCTGCTGGTCTCCAGTAATCCTTCCTCCTCAGTCTTCCAAATAGCCAGAATTACAGGCGCATGCTACTACATCTGGGTAAAATTTTTTTTTTTTTCATTTGGAGGCTCACTCTGTCGCCCAGACTGGAGTGCAGTGGCCGCTCCCGGCCACCGCAG
>NW_007256179.1:138702-148944 GCF_000164805.1 Carlito syrichta | reverse complement strand
TTTAAAGAGGCAGGGTCTCCCTCTGTTACCCAAGCTGGAGTGCAGTGGTGCAAACATAACTCACTGCAGCCTCAACACCCGGGCTCAAGTGATCCTTCTGCCTCAGCCCCCCAAAGTAGCTTGGAACAGACACACCACCACTTCTGATCAAGTTTTTAATTTTTTGTAGAGACAGGGTCTCACTATGTTGCCCATGCTGATCTCAAAATCCTGGCCTTAAGCAATCCTCCTGTTTGGTCTCCCAAAGTGCTAGGATTACAGGCATGAATCACTGTGCCTGGTTTGGAATATTTTTTATAATTTTCCCTGGAGATAGTAAATTAGGGTACAGACAGAAATGTGTTGATAAATATGTATACAATCCAGCTTGACATTATTATTTTTTTTGGAGTCTCACTTCTTCACCCAGGCTGGAGTGCAGTGGCATGCTCACGACCACCCATTGTTGACACGCTAGGTTCAGGCAATTCTTCTGCCTCAGCCTTCCAAGTAGCCAGAATTACAGGTACGCGCTACCACGCCTGGCTAATTTTTTGATTTATTGCAGAAATGACATCTCGCCAAGTTGCCCAGGCTCTTCTCGAACCCATGGACTCAGGCAATCCCCTCACCTCGGCCTCCCAAATTGCTGGGATTACAGGCTTAAGCAACCGTGCCCAGCCCCGACATTATATTTAAAATAATTTTGTCTTCCTGATCAAATTCTAAGATATGTGTTGAAGTTTCTCAGGTGGTTTTCATCATACTTCCATTAGGTTACAAAATGTTTGCTATATATCTTTGCTAT
Organism: Carlito syrichta; assembly: GCF_000164805.1. Lineage (NCBI taxonomy): Eukaryota > Metazoa > Chordata > Mammalia > Primates > Tarsiidae > Carlito > Carlito syrichta. The sequence goes on along the minus strand of NW_007256179.1, from coordinate 148,157 downwards.
GTAGTCTAATGCACAAACATGCAAAATTATTATGTCTTTTTCCTGTATCCTAAATTTTATCTTTAAAAAGTGATTTTTTTCTTCATACTTTTGCACAAAAGCTCTATTTATCTGATAATAACTTTTCACCCATTTCCTTGTTTTCACTGATACATCTATGCCCATCCTGTCATTCTTTTTCATAACCTAGATCATCTGATTCTTGTAAACAACACATAGCAGCCAGGCTCGGTGGCTCAGCCTGTAATCCCGCACCTTGGGAGGCTGAGGTGAGTGGATTGCCTGAGCCCGGGGGGTTCGAGACCCGCCTGGGCAACTTGGTGAGACCTCATCTCTACAATAAATCAAAAAATTAGCCGGGTGTGGTAGCACGCACCTGTAGTTCCAGCTACTTGGAAGGCTGAGGTGGAAGGATCGCCTGAGTCCAGCAGGTCAAGGCTACGGTGGCTGTGAGCGTGCCACTGCACTCCAGCCTGGGTGACAGAGTGAGACTCCAACTCAAAAAACAAAACAAAACAAAACACATAGCATTAGCTTTCTATTTTTAATTAATTCTTGAAGTGCCTTTTAAAAGAGTTCTATCGAGGCTGGGCTTGGTGGCTCAGCTTGTAATCCCAGCACTTTGGGAGGCCAAGGCAAGTGATTCCCTGAGCCTGTGGGTTCCAGACCAGCCCAGGGAACTCGGTGAGACCTCGTCTCTACAATAAACAAACAAAAAAAAATTAGCCAGGCATGGTAGTGCATGCCTGTAGTTCCAGCTACTTGGAAGGCTGAGGCGGAAGGATCGCCAAAGTCCAGCAGGTTGATACTGGGGTAGCCATGAGTATGTGTGCCACTACACTCTGGCATGGGCGACAGAGTGAGATTCCAACTCAAAAAAAATTAAAATATAAATAAAAATTTTTTAAATAAAAGTTTTTATTTCCTTATTTTTTTTTCAAGTCGGAGTCTCACTCTGTCACCCAGGCTGGAGTACAGTGGAATGCTCATGGCCACCGCAGCCTTGAACTGCTGGGCTCAGGCGATCCTTCTGCTTCAGCCTTCCAGTAGCTGGAACTCCAGGTGCACGCCAAAATTAGACTCAGCTAATTTTTCTTGATTTATTGTAGAGATGAGGTCTCACCAAATTGCCCAAGATGGTCTGAATTCCTGGGCTCAGGAAATCCTCTCAATTCTACCTCCCAAAGTGCTGGGATTATAGGCGTGAGCTACCATACCCAGCCCTTATTTTCTTATTTACACTATCACAACTATAAAGGATAAAATTATTTTAAAAAATCAACACATATATTTATGATAGAAAAAAACAAAAGTACAAACGAAAAGGCAGAATATTCTGCCTCATTTCTAAATGGGAAGGCTGTAAATATTGCATATCTTTCTAGAAACATTATTTGTGCCTGAAAGCATGTGTTTATTTTATTTTTTATTTATTTATTTAATTTTTTTTTTTTGAGTTGGAGTCTCACTCGGTCGCCCAGACTGGAATGCAGTAGCCGCTCCCCGCCACCGCAGCCTCGGCTGCTGGCCTCCAGAGATCCTTTCGCTTCAGCCTTCCGAGTAGCCGGAATTACAGGTATGTGCTACCACGCCCAGCTGATTTTTTGATTTATTGTAGAGATGAGGTCTCGCTGCCCAGGCGGGTCTCGAACCCGCGGGCTCAGGCAATCTACTCACCTCAGCCTCCCAAAGGCGCAGGATTACAGGCTGAGCCACCGAGCCTGGCTTATTTTATTTTATTTATTTATTTTTTTGAGTTGGAGTCTCACTCTGTCGCCTAGACTAGAGTGCAGTGGCCGCTCCTAGCCACTGCAGCCTCAACCTGCTGGGCGCCGGCGATCCTTACACCTCAGCCTTCCAAGTAGCTGGAACTACAGGCACGCCCTACCATGCCCGGGTAATTTTTGATTTATTGTAGAGATGAGATCTCACCAAGTTGCCCAGGCGGGTCTTGAACCCGCGGGCTTAGGCAATTCACTCACCTCAGCCTCCCAAAGGCGCAGAATTACAGGCTGAACCACCGAGCCCGGCTTTTATATTTTTATGAGATAAAATATATGCTTCATTTTTATATGTGCAGACACACAAATGAATCAACAACATGCCTATGTAGTTTTTCCATTTTGTTTCCTGGATTCCATTTCATACTTATATCTATTCACAGGTTTTTTACTATTCTGTGGCTATGTGATAATCCATTCCAGGCATGTACCATAATTTATTCTGTAGACATTTAGGTTTTTCCCTTTTTTTTTTTTTTTTTGGCTATTACAAACAATGGATAACAAACTTCTTTACACATTTGTGTATTTCTTAAAGAAAAATGGTAAGACATAGAACTGCAAGGTCAAAGGAAGGCTGCATTTTAAAAATCTCAGTAAGCCAGGCTCGGTAGCTCAGCCTGTAATCCCACGCCTTGGGAGGCTGAGGTGAGTGGATTGCCTGAGCCCGCAGGTTCGAGACCTGCCTGGGCAACTTGGCGGAGACCTCATCTATATAACAAATCAAAAATTATCCAGGCGTGGTAGCGCGCACCTGTAGTTCCAGCTACTTGGAAGGCTGAGGCGGAAGGATTGCCGGAGCCCAGCAGATCAAGGCTGCGGTGGCCGGGAGCGGCCACTGCACTCCAGTCTGGGTGACAGAGTGAGACTCCAACTCAAAAAATAAAATAAAATAAATAAATAAATAAAATAAAATCTCAGTAAATGTTGTCAAAGTTCCTACAAAAGACTGTTACCATTTACACCATTACACCTCCAACAATGTATGTGAGTAGCACAGTCCCTTTGTTCTTAGATTTGAGCATCAAATTTTACTTTAAAAAATAGTTAATCCCCCCTAAATTTTATCTTGAATCTAATTTTGAACTTGACAAAATTATATTTAAGTTTCTTTAGTGACAATAAAGACCTATAAGAAAGAAGAGGAGCAAGTAACAGACACAAACAAGTAGTTCACAATAAAATAAACCGCATGGCTGATAAGTGTGAAAAGCTGCTCTGTATTAAAGACATATGAATTATAACACACTGAAGCCTATGACTCCAGCCTCCTCCTCAGCAAATGCCCCTAGCTTTCATGCCCCTCAGGATCCAATGACCACTCAGGCTGTACTTTGTACAGACCATTGCACCCTGTTCTTTGCCTGAATTCATTCATTTGGTTCTCCTTGGAATCCACAAAAGCATTTTCCTTGTTTTGTGGATAAGGAAATGGAGGCATAAAATTATCAGCATTTTCCTTGTTTTGTGGATAAGGAAATAGAGGCATAAAGAGCTTGAGTAAAACTTAACTAAGGCCTTGTGGCTGCGGAGTGACAAGCTGGGATGTCCGTAGCCCATGGCCCTAACACACTGCCACCGTGACTCTAAGCTTTCCTCTTGGTAAGCCCCAGCCCAGCCCACTACCCTTGCTCTCTTTCTTCAGCATCCTTGGCCCTAAGCTCACCTCTTGGTCTCTCTGACCTGGTTGCTCTATGCCCCATGATTTGACTGCCCTCTCAGCTCAACCCTGCTGGTTTCTGAGTCCTTGGTGGTATATTCACTCAATCTCTATGCCCTTACAGCTGCAATCCCTACTCCAGCCCCTTCCCACCACTGTCCTCTCTGTGCAGACAAATCTGCCTCTTCATTAACTCCAAGGGATGACCCTGGACTCCTCAAACTTCCAGGCACACAAACTCCTCCAAGACCGCACTCTTTCCAGTAGTGCTCCTCAAATTCTGAAGCGAGAAATATTCCTTCTGGTCAAGAGAAATCAATATTCCAGTGCCTCATCCCCACGCCTCTTCTCACAGCTGAGCCCTTAATAATGTAACCAACACTCCCAGTCCCCCCTCTTCAACCTGCCCACTCTTCGTTTATTTTTAATTTTGAAGATGTGGGGTGCAATTCAGGATTAGGTATACAAATGTTCATTATCCGGGTACCCTTGTTGATGAGGCCTGCCCACTCTTTCCCTGCCCTCTCAGTCCTAAACACACATACACACAAATGTACACTACACCCAAGAAGGCTGCCTAAAACCTTATGTGACAACATCTTGCCCCGATGCTCCTGGACATCCCTGGGGAATCTCCCACTGTCTGTGTCCATCTCTGCACACTGACCCTGTCCTTCCTTATCTAAAGGCATCCAAGAATGAGACTCAGGAACACTCACTCTGCATCCTGCTTCCAAAGACCTAACTACCATCTGCCACTGTAGAACTCCCCTTAACCTCTCCAAGCTTCTGTTTCTTCATCTGTAGACATCTGAAAGAATAGATAGCTCTGCCTCATGAGGAAGCTGGAAGGATTAAATAAGTTGCATTTACAGAGCTTAGCATCGTGCTGACATGCAGAGGGTCACAATAGATTTACGCATAATGGTTTCCCTAGACAAAAAATTCCCCTCCCGTTCTTCACAACGGAGGTGAGGGGCCGTGATCTGGCAGAAGTCCCTCTGGCTGCAGAGCTTGGGAGGGGGCTGCTCTTTCTCTTTCCTTTTCCAGTTTTTTCTGTCTGTGGGGGTAGGGTTTCCAGTCTACCCCTGGCTTCACATCAAGCCCAAACCTCCTGGGCTCCCTGCCACTGCCATTCCCTCCTCCACATCCAGCCATGTCATTCACAGGCTCCTCAACTCAACGCAAAATCTAGCCAGGAATTCCACATCTCCTTTGCACTGTGACCTCCATCCTGGCCCCACAATGGAAACAGAAACGTAGTTTTCCTCAGCTTTCCTTTTCCCTGGCATCCCTCCTTACGCTGAGTTATTTCCAGTCAGATGCTTCTCAACCCCTTGCCTTCCTCATTTTCAATGCCTCAATCACGATTAAGTCTTGCCTGAACACAAATGGCACCCCGATCTTTCACTCACAGCCTTTACAAAGACACACACACACCACTCTGCTTGCCTCTGCAGACCCTAATTCGGGTGCACCAGCAACACTAAACCACTGCAGGCCTCTAACACCCTAGTTGCCAGTGCTCTGCTTGGACTGGCCTTAGTCGTTTGTGCAGATGGAAAACACACACTTTTCCTTCAAATTGAGTTCAGGTTCACGTACCAGTGAGGAAAAAAATGTTCACACTCTAGAGCTGGAATGACCTCAGGGGTGCAGCAGGCCTCACTTGCCTGATGCTGCTACCAGGAGGCTCTTGGCCACCACTTCGTGCACAGTGCTCCTCCTGAGGATGAGTCGCGGAAGGGGAACTGAGGCAGGAAAAAGGAGCCGTGAGAGACCGGCCTGGGTGGGTAGCCACCGGGTCCCCACACACCGGGTTGAAACCCCCAACACCAGCCGCGTGCTGACGAGACACTGTCATCCTCAACTCAAGACATCCTCGGCGGCGTAGGGCTTCCACCAGACAAGGCCCCTGCCTGGTCCTAGCAGCAGCCTGGGGGACTCTGGCCCTGTGAGCCCCTCCCGGTCCCGCTGCAAGAGTGCCTCAGGCAAGATCAGCCCTGCCAGGCGCCGCTGCAGGAGGGACGCTGACCGGACCAGGCCCCCGTTCCTGCGCGGGAGGGACTCTGACCCCGCTAGGTACTGCCCAGCTTCGCGGCAGGAGCACCTCAGGCAAGATCAACCCCAGCCGGGGTCTGCAGCCGGAGGACCCCGCTCCCATCCCGGTCCCGCCGCAGGAGGGACCCCTCGGCGCGGCCCGGGTCACTGCAGGCTGGTTTGGCCCGGTCCTGCGCCCCGGCCGCGCCCGACTAACCGCGAAACCCCTACACCAGGCCCAGGGGCCAGGCTCACCTGCGCGCGCCCGAGAACGGCGGCGTTTCCGGTGGGCGGCGGAAGTGTCCGCGCTCAACGCCACGAACTACAACTCCCAGAAGGCCGCGCGCCGGAGGCGGCGGCGGCGGTGATTTTCGGCGTCGTCATTGCCGGCGAAGACTGGGCTTGGGCGGTGGCGCCGCGGGCGTATTCCTGGGGCTGTTGCTCGTGTGGCGACGAAGAGTTGCTTTCCCGCAGTTCTGCTCTTTGGTGGCCCGTTACCCTTCCTCCTGGTGAAGGGGCGACCCTGGTTCTCATTCACAGCCAAGGCTGTGGAATCCGCGGCAGGCGTCGAGGGCGGGATTCGTGTCTGACCCGTGCTCGGTGCTGTCGTTTGGTCGGAGACTTTCCAGCTCCTCGACTGCTGGGGAAGTAGACGAAGACTGCCGACAAGACAGTTCAAGGCCGATTACTCAGAGGCAGGCAGGGACGGGGCAGGCTTCGTAGTGACCAAGGTGAAGGCCCCAGGTGTGACTGGCCCTAGGAGCCCCTCCCCGGCCCCGCCGCAAGAGAGCCTCACACAGGATCAGTCCCAACCAGGCGCCGCTGCAGGAGGGACCCTGTTCGGACCAGCCCCCTGACTCCACTAGGCCCCTGCCCAGTTGCGTGGGGAATGTGGAAACACTCCAACGAGAAGCGAGTCGTCCTGATTGCTTATGGGAGCCTGTTTGGCCTTCTCTGCTCGTTGCCAAGTGGATAGCGACAGAAATAGGGAAGCTGGCAGTTAGTGACCTGGTTCTGACTATTGGGAGCCTATTGCTGTAGAGGTTGCAGGTCAGAGTTAAGTTCTGTTATATTAGGTGCATTGCCATTGTGTTTGTGGTCAGTCTCACTGTGTTGTAGGACTCACAATCTGAGACCCACCACCAGTTAATCCGTTCTGACTTCATGGAGGGAGATACCACAGGAAACTTTCTTTTTTATTCTAAGTCAGAGTCTCACTTTGTCGCCTAGGCTGGAGTGCAGTGGTACCCTCAGAGCCACTGCAGCCTTGACCTACTGCTGGGCTCAGGCAGTCCTCCCTCCTCAGCCTTCCAAGTAGCTGGAACTACAGGCACGCGCCACCACAACTGGCTACTTTATTTATTTATTTATTGTAGAGACAAGGTCTCGCCAAGTTGCCCAGGCTGGTCTGAAACCCCTGGACTCAGTCAATCCTATCGCCTCCAATTCCCAAAGTGCTGGGATTACAGGTGTGAGCCACCGCACCCAGCAGGAAATTTACTCCAGCCAGGCGGCTGGGAACCACTCTGACCTTGCTCAGACTTCTGCATGGGAAGCTCCTGGATTGTGCTTTTGTGTCTGGGGTGCAGATGACCGGTTTTCCTTGCCTTGATCCTCCTTGGTATGATCTTCTCAATAGCTGTACCCAGTGAAAGGACATAAGATGAAATCAATATACCCAGCGAGCAGCCATTTCAACATTGCTTAGCTTTGTCATGTTTCTCCAGCAGTTCACTTTAATTTACTCTCTAATCACTAGCCAGAGACAGAACCGGTTTCTCAGAGGTAGCTATTGATACTTGTCTTATAACCCTCTCCCCAGCTTGATTTGTACTAATTAGGTTTTCTAATTCAAGTATTTGCCTCCACCCATAAGATCCAAGTTAATCTAATCAAGCCCTCCATGACAAACAGACCCCAGCAACATGGCAGTAGTCATTTGGCCCACCCATATGCCTGCCATCCATCACCTGACCTCAGTACCTGTGTGTACCAACCTTCCATAACAAAGTGGAGCGACCACCACCCAATCACCTTAACAACTTTCCCCCATCAAAACATTCAACTCCTAGCAGTCAGTCGCCATTGCTTTGTTAAAATCTAGTGTGTCGATGTGGCTCTGAGCTATGGCCACCATGTTTCTTGGCTTTGGCCCCCTCTCCTTCCTTGGGGAGATGAATCTCCTCTCTCTTCTCTAATTTACTTTTTAAATAAACTATATTTTCCAATCTAAATGCTGTGCAATTTTTTTGTTTGTTTGTTTTTTGAGTTGGAGTCTCACTCTGTCGCCCAGACTGGAGTGCAGTGGCTGCTCCCGGCCACTGCAGCCTCGACCTGCTGGGCTCCGGCGATCCTTCCGCCTCAGCCTTCCGAATAGCCGGAATTACAGGTGCGCACTACCACGCCCGGCTGATTTGTTGATTATTGTAGAGATGAGGTCTCGCCAAGGTGCCCAGGCGGGTCTCGAACCCGCGGGCTCAGACAATCCACTTACCTCAGCCTCCCAAGGCGCGGGATTACAGGCTGAGCCACCAGCCGAGCCCTGCTTGCTGTGCAATTGTTTGCATCTTTCACGGCATTAGATCACACAACCCCACTGCGGGGGGTCTGACCTAACATTTTGGAGTCCCTGCTGGGATATATTTTAACCTAACAACAAGTACCCTTTTTACTTATTTCATGGCTAACATGACCCTGCAATTTGTAGATTCTTCCGGGAAGTCTAGAATCTGTTTAACTCCCAGAGGGAGTTAATCTTGATGTTTTCTAGGCAAATCAGAGTGATCTCAAGTTTCTTGTTGTGTGACTGAATCAGGCAAAGACATTCTGGCCAAGGAAAAATAAATCTTCTGGGGGTTGCTGGGGAAGTTTCCTTCAGTCTTAAAAATGGGTATAAGACAGCAGCTGTCCCCTTTGATTGCCTCTATACAGTGTTGTCTGCATGTGATATGGGGAACCATAACAACCACACCAGCTCCATGAGGAAGCCAGCCCTGGGGGCAAAGTCAATATGCTGAAAATGGCAGTGCAGAAAAACAGAAAGAACCAGATATGGAATCTTTGAGACTCTGAATCAATACTGTTTATGCCCACTTCAGGGACTTTTAATTATATGATAATAAACGATCTTTGTTTTTATTACAGAAAGTTTCAAACGTACAAGAGTAGAGAGAATAGTATAATGAAACTCCATGTTTCACCCATGCAACAGGCACCCTCATACAACTTCACTATCAGTATTCTGCTTTCTTTATCCTACCGGCTCCCAGCCTCCACCACTGGATTATTTTGAAGCAAATCCCAGACACATCATTTCATCTGCAAATACCTAATAACATATCTCTAAAAGATATTCCTTTTTCCAGAATAGGCAAATCCAAAGACAGAAAGTGTTTAGGGTTGGGGAAGATTCGGGGAAAATTCAAGTGAACGGAACTATGAGAAGTTCTTGTTTCTTTTTGAGGTGATGAAAATGTTCTAAAATTGATTGTAGTGATGTTTATAAAATTCTGAGTATATTAAAATTCACTGAATTTTACAGCTTAAGTGGGCGAGTTGTGTGTGAATTATATCTCAGACTATTTAAAAGTCAATACATAAGGTTGCCAATGCCTGCTGGGGGGAAAAAAAAAGATAATGGAGAGAAAAGATGACTTTTAAAAATACAAGCCAGGCTCAGTGGCTCAGCCTGTAATCCCGCGCCTTTGGGAGGCTGAGGTGAGTGGATTGCCTGAGCCTGCAGGTTCGAGACCCGTCTGGGCAGCGAGACCTCATCTCTACAATAAATAAAAAAATCAAGGCTGCCGGGCTCGGTGGCTCAGCCTGTAATCCCACGCCTTTGGGAGGCTGAGGTGAGTGAATTGCCTGAGCCCACGGGTTCGAGACCCGCCTGGGTAGAGAGACCTCATCTCTACAATAAATAAAAAAATCAGCCGGGCATGGTGGTGCATGCCTGTAATTCCGGCTACTCGGAA
>NW_007256179.1:125276-138463 GCF_000164805.1 Carlito syrichta | reverse complement strand
ATCCCAGCACTTTGGGAGGCCAAGGTGAGAGGATTGCCTGAGCCCAAGAGTTTGAGACCAGCCTGGGCAACTTGGTGAGATCTCATCTCTACGATAAATCCAAAAAATTAACTGGGTGTGGTGGCGTGTGCCTGTATTTCCAGTTACTTGGAAGGCTGAGGCAGAAGGATCATCTGAGCTCAGCAGGTCAAGGCTGTAGTGGCCATGAGAGTGCCACTGCACTGGAGTCTCCAGTGAGACTCCAATTCAAATATATATATTTATATTATATATATATTTATATTATATATATATAAATTAATGATTTTGTAGCTGTATATGTATACAGCTACAAAATCATTAATTTACCTAAAATATTAGGACTAATTCCTTAATATCATCAAATATCCAGTGTTTACAACTCAATTGTGTCAATTGTTTACACTTTTAAAAAGTCAAATTAGGGTCTGAACAAAGTTCACATCTTGCATTTGGTTAATCTGTACTTACATCTCATAATTTATGGATTTCTTCCACATGTGCTTTTTCCTTTTATTTATTTGATGAAACCAGGTAAAACATCTTCTATAGAATTTACCACATTCTGGATTTTGCCGATGCTATCCTTATGATGTCATTTCTCTGTTTCTTGTTTTTCCTGTAAACTGGCAGTTAGGTTTTCAGGGTTAATAGGTTCTAGTTTTTATGTTTATTACACAAGAATGTTTTGTAAGTTGTATATGTGTCTCTTCTTGCATCACATCAGAAGGCACATAATGTCTAGTTGTGCACTTCTGTGATGTTTATTTTGATGAGTGCCTTTAACTGTTAAAAGCCTGATCAATATAAAGGTCTCCAACATTTTTCACTGAATAGTCTTAGCAGTTATTGATGCTCATTGCCTATGCCCACTATTTCATTAGGATTTAAAGTGGTGATTTTCTAATTGTCATTTCTTCTGCATATATTTGTTGAAATTCTTTCTTATGGAAAAACTTATCAACGTTTTGGTTACACTGGGGTACAGTTTGTTCAGGAAAGGCAGGATAAATGCTTTATTCTTTCCCTTTTTTACCAGCTTTGAGAAAATAGGTAATTTGTTAGCATCCTCCAAAGGTGGAACAAAACATTGAGTGTGTTTTATACACATGGATTTTTAATATATTTGATGTGTCTTAATTCATTGTAGTGAATAATTTAATCCTCCAAATGACCCAACCTTAGCCAAGAGGTACTCCTTTAAACTGGCTCCTGTGTCCTTGTGACATGACCCTAGTAGTCTTAGATAGCTTTGCTTTCTAGTATGAAAAGATGTAGGCTCATTGTGTAAATGTCCTGCCCCGGCCCTGGAATCAGCCATTTCTCTAAGGAGTTCTTGTTCTCTTTAGTGGGAGATGTGTTTTAGAGACCACAATCTGGGCAGCAAGGGTACTCATTACTACCAGATGTCTACTGTTGTAGATATCAGTGGAGAAATTTTTTAAGAAAAAATACATGTTTGATTAATCCTGATATTTCTCATTCAAATTTGGATTATAGGGCTTTAATTTTATATTGCATATTTTTATCTGTTTTCAAATGCTGAAAATCTTGGTTTCCAATTATGCGACCAGAATTACTCAGTTGCCTTACACACACACACACACACACACACACACAGCCTCGACCTGCTGGGCTCCGGCGATCCTTCCACCTCAACCTTCCAAGTAGCCGGAATTATAGGCATGCACTACCATACCCGGCTGATTTTTTTATTTATTGTAGAGATGAGGTCTCGCTGCCCAGGCGGGTCTCGAACCCATGGACTCAGGCAGGAGATTCACCTCAGCCTCCCAAAGGCGCGGGATTACAGGCTGAGCCACCGAACCCGGCTACATATATATATTTCAAAGTACCTCCAGTATTATTACAACTCAAGATTTCTTTGCAGTTCCTTTGTCCTTAGAATAAAACTCCACAGTGAAATTGCTATGTTTTAAATTTACTGGGAAAGTTACCTATGTGGTAAGCCTTTCACTGAATACTTTTAATTTTTAGGGCTCACTGTTAAATAACCTTGTTTTAGAATGATCTAAAACACTTTCATGGTTCTGTGCCTGCTATTCCCTCTATTCCTTACCTCTCCCTCTCCTGTTGGTAACCATTTATATAAACTTTGTGAAAAGGTGACATGCCAACATGAAGTAACTTTAGCTATATCACAGCCATTTGGGCCATCACTTAGCTGTTATGCTTCCTCATGTAAATCACTTAGCCAACCCTCTAATCAGTGACAGAGGGCAGAACTGGTTTCCCAGAGATAAGTACTGATGATTGTTTGTAACCCCCAAGCATGCTCTATATTAATTACCCCTTATTCCAAGTATTTATTTTCCAGCCATAAAAGATCGAGCTGACCTACTGTGATCAGGCTTCTGTGCCAGCTCACCAGCCCACCACCTGCTAGAGTCACAAGATGTGTTGTCCTGACAACATCAAGACACAAGATTTATCAATTTCCAAGGAAACAGTTGCTGGAGTCTTTTTTTCTAGTCCTGCTTCCCTGTAAACACCTTAAATACACCCTCTCCCCACACCCTATGCCACACTTTTAATGTTGGTCCCATTCAGTCTATCCTGACTGTGAATAAACTCTTTTACTTTGCCACTACAATTTTTTGCCTTATTCCCACATCACCACCCCACCAACCCCTATTTTCCCCTAACAATTTGGATTATCTTTCCACTTTAAAAAAATAATTTATGACCGGGCTTGGTGAATCACCCTGTAATCCCAGCACTTTGGGAGACCAAGGTGAGTGGATTGTCTGAGCCCGCGGGTTCGAGAACAGCCCGGGCAACTTGGCAAGACCTCATCTCTGTAATAAATTTTTTAAAAAAATGAGTCAGGCGTGTTAGCATGTGCTTGTAGTTCCAGCTACTTGGAAGGCTGAGGCAAAAAGATCACCGGAGCCCAGCAGGTGGCTGTGAGCATGCCACTGCACTCCCGATGGAGTGAGACTCAAACTCAAAAACAAAAATTTTTTAAAAAATATATAAGCAGGCCAGGCTCGGTGCCTCAGGCTGTAATCCCAGCACTTTGGGAGGCTGAGGCGAGTGGATTGCCGGAGCCCGCGGGTTCCAGACCAGCCGGACTTGTTGAGATCTCGTCTCTACAATAAATTTAAAAATTAGCCAGGTGAGCCAGGCTCGGTGGCTCAGCCTGTAATCGCGCGCCTTTGGGAGGCTGAGGTGAGTGGACTGCCTGAGCCCACGGGTTCGAGACCCGCCTGGGCAGCAAGACCTCATCTCTACAATAAATCAAAAAAATCAGCTGAGCGTGGTAGCGCATGCCTGTAATTCTGGCTACTCAGAAGGCTGAGTCGGAAGGATCACCGGAGCCCAGCAGGTCGAGGCTGCAGTGGCCGGGAGCGGCCACTGCACTCCAGTCTGGGTGACAGAGTGAGACTCCAACTCAAAAAAAAAAAAAAAAATTAGCCAGGTGTGGTAGTGCACGCCTGTAGTTCCGGCTATTTGGAAGGCTGAGGTAGAAGGATTACTTGAGTCCAGCAGGTCGACGCTAGGGTGGCTGTGAGGGTGCCATGGCACTCCAGCCTGGGCAACAAAGTGAGACTCCAACTCAAATATATATACAAATACATTCTGCATGTTTGTCCCCATGATCAAAGGACACAACCATGTTAGCTAATCTTCTCTCCTCTCCATAGGATCCTGAACCATGATGCATGCTCAGCCTGGGCCAGCATCAGAATATAGAGAAGCTCAAAAACAACTGCTCTGGAGAATCAGCTGATGAAAAACATTAAAAATAAAAGACATTCTCTGATCAACTGCTAATCTCTGTTATTTCTAGCATCCCTGTAAACACAAAATTGTTTTCTGCTTGGCCTTTGACACACTTGCAGATCTTGAGGTCAGAGCTTCCCTTCTATTACAATAGTTTTTTGGAATAAAGTCTCTCCTCAAGATGGCATTTTGGGGAGGGAAGAGTGCTGATGAGGTGAGGCTGCTGAGCACAGCTGTCCCCGGGTCATGGCAGGACAGTGCTCAAGAGGCTGATGGCCTACTACAATTAACACTGGATCTTCCAGAAGGAACTGTGGCAGGACCCCTGCATGAAGAGAATTTTTTTGAATGGGAGGCATTGATCATGGGCCCAAAAGACACCTGCTTTGAGTCTGGTGTTTCTCCTGCCATCTGCAGTTTCCCACTTAATTATGCATTAAGTCTCCAAAAAGATTTACCTGCCTTTCATCCCAATATCTATCCCGAGTCTGCATTTCTATCCACCATGTGCTAGATAATGACCCCATGGGCTACCAGAGCAGCGCTGAGAGGTGTTGCCCCATGCAGAGTGTGGAGAAGCTCCTACTGTTGGTGGCAAGTATGCTGGGAGAGTCCAACAATGAAAATGGAGCCAACGTGGATGCTTCAAAAATGGTGTGGGATGACAATGAGTAGGTTTTTGGTTTTGTTTTTGTTTTTTGAGTTGGAGTCTCTTGTCGACCAGGCTGGAGTGCAGTGGCACGCTCACAGCTACCGCAGTCTTAACCTGCTGCTGGGCTCAGGTGATCCTTCTGCCACAGCCTTCCAAGTAGCCAGAACTGCAGATGCACACCACCATGCCCAACTAGTTTTTGTGATTTATTGTAGAGACGAGGTCTCACCAAGTTGCCCAGGTTGGTCTCGAATCCCCGAGCTCAGGCAATCCTCTTGCCTCGGCCTCCCAAAGTGCTGGGATTATAGGCATGAGCTACCACGCCCGGCCAATGAGCAGTTTTATAAGATCTCCAACAAGATTGTGCAGAAGTCTCTGGGGCTCTAAGACTTCACCCCGCAAATGCACACAGATGTGTCCCCAAACACGTGTGTGTACACACATACCACCAAGCAGTTCAGCATTCTCCTCTGGAACACTTAGTGACTGTGACGCTCTATGCTAGTACCAAAGAGAAAAACTTGCAGAAACCACAGCATCTTTTCTTTTTTTAACCTTTCCCACCCCAAACAAGCTTCTGAATTTAGGATTTATGTAGAATAACGACAGCTCTCTTCAGTTTTCCAGTATTCCTCTCAAAGTGATTCAGGTAAATTGTCAGAGCTGTCATCACTACCTCTCCCAGCTGAAGCACCACAGACCCAGCAGTTCTGGCTTCCTCTGGATTACCTTCCTTCCAGAGTGTGGAGGACTCATACATGTCACACTCCAGGGCATAACAGAAATCCAATGGTGCTTCTTCCTTCAGAAGAAGCAGGACCTCGGAGCCTCAGCACGGAAATGGACTGGGCTCCCTATAGGGCCCTCCTGGTTTCCTCTGTGCCCTGTGTGGAGTCTATCACTTCTTTCCTCATGTCACATTTCACAGCAGTTTTTCTTAGAATCTAGTTACATCTTTTTCGTCTGGTGTGTGTTACAAACCACCACACTTAGAAAAGTTTTCAGGAAGTGCTTTCTTAAATGCAGATTAATAAGAAATGGGTACATGTAAAAGAAATACATGGCTGGTTATAAAGTCTAATAGATTTTTTAAAATCATATTTTAAATCTTAGTTACTAGTGCATTAATAGTGGAGGTACAGGTGAGATCTTTAAAGTTTTAGAAGTTTCTTCTGGATCTACATGAGTTTTTCTTTTCCAATCTAAAAACTGGAAGCTGTAGAATTTTGTACATTTTGGATGCACCAGGAATGTAACTATTGCACAGATAATTCTTTTTTTTTTTTTTGAGTTGGAGTCTCACTCTGTCACCCAGACTGGAATGCAGTGGCCATTCTCGGCCACCGCAGCCTCGACCTGCTGGGCTCTGGCTATCCTTCCACCTAGGCCTTCCAAGTAGCTGGAACTACAGGCGCGCGCTACCACGCCCGGCTAATTTTTTGATTTATTGTAGAGATGAGGTTTCGCCAAGTTGCCCTGGCGGGTCTCAAACCCGCGGGCTCAGGCAATCCACTCACCTCAGCCTCCAGAGCCCAGCAGGTTGAGGCTGCAGTGGCCGGGAGCGGCCACTGCACTCCAGTCTGGGTGACAGAGTGAGACTCCAACTCAAAATAAATAAATAAATAAATAATAATAAATAAAGTTAAATATATATATATATATTTTTTTTTTTTAATGCAGCATTTGAGGCTGGATGCAGTGGCTCACGCCTGTAATCCCAGCACTTTGGGAGGCTGAGTTGACAGGACTGCCTGAGTTCATGGGTCCAACACCAACCTGGGCAACTTGGCAAGACCTCCACAATAAATCAAAAAAATTAGCCGGGTGTGGTAGCGCATACCTATAGTTCCAGCTACTTGGAAGGCTGAGGTGGAAGGATCGCCTGAGCTCAGCAGGTAGAGGCTGCAGTGGCCATGAGTATGCCACTGCCCTCCAGCTTGGGCGACAGTGAGATTCCGACTCAAAAGTAAAATAAAATAAAATACAGCATTTATTTTTATTTAACACCTGCAAGGTCTAGGTCCTGGAGGAGTTGTCTTTGTAAAGCTTTCTCTCTCTTTTCTTTTTGAGTTGGAGTCTCACTCTGTCGCCCAGACTAGCGTGCAGTGGCTGCTCTCGGTCATCACAGCCTCGACCTGCTGGGCTCCGGCGATCCTTCCGCCCCAGCCTTCCAAGTAGCTGGAACTACAGGCGTGAGCTACCACGCTCGGCTAATTTTTTGATTTTTATTGTAGAGATGAGGTCTCGCCAAGTTGCCCAGGCGGGTCACGAACCCACGGGCTCAGGCAATCCACTCACCTCGGCCTCCCAAAGTGTGGGATTATAGGCTGAGCCACCGAGCCCGGCCTGTAAAGCTCTTAAAGAAGGTTGTTGACATATCTTATTTCTTCCCTAGGCTTAGGGTGGAATTACAGGCCTCTGCTAGATTTCTTTCTTTCTTTCTTTTTTTGAGTTGGAGTCTCACTCTGTCGCCCAGACTGGAGTGCAGTGGCCTGCTCCCGGCCACCGCAGCCTCGACTTGCTGGACTCCGGCGATCCTTCCGCCTCAGACTTCCAAGTAAACGGAACTACAGGCGCGCGCTACCACGCCCGGCTAATTTTTGATTTATTGTAGAGATGAGGTCTCACCAAGTTGCCCAGGCGGGTCTCGAATCTGCAGGATCAGGCAATCCACGCACCTCAGCCTCCCAAAGGCGCAGGATTACAGGCTGAGCCACCAAGCCCGGCTTCTTCTTTTTTTTTTTTAAAGGCAGGGTCTCACTATCACCAAGGCTGGAGTGCAGTGTCCTGATCCAGGTCCACTGCAGCCTCAGCCTCAACCTCCTGGGCTGAAGTGATCCATCTGCCTCACCACCACACCCAGTTAATTCTATTTTTTGGTAGAGATGAGGTCTCAGCTATGTTGCCCAGGCTGGTCTTGAGCTCCTGGGCTCAAGCGA
The DNA here is from genome assembly GCF_000164805.1 of Carlito syrichta. Taxonomy (NCBI): domain Eukaryota; kingdom Metazoa; phylum Chordata; class Mammalia; order Primates; family Tarsiidae; genus Carlito; species Carlito syrichta. The sequence goes on along the minus strand of NW_007256179.1, from coordinate 131,107 downwards.
TCCTCCCTCCCAGACCTCCCAAAGTGCTGGGATTACAGGCGTGAGTCACTGCACCTGGCCTAAACTGACTTTTGAAAAAAGAAAGGTAAGGCATGGTGGCTTATGCCTGTACTACCAGCACTTTGGGAGGCCTAGGCAGCTCACTTGAGGCCAAGAGTTCAAGACCTGCCTAAGCAACATAACAAGATCTCATCTCTACAAAAAAAAATCAAATAAAAATATTAGCTGATGTGCACATGTAGTCCCAGCTACTCAGAAGACCGAGGCAGAAGGAGCTCCTGAGCCCAATAGGTCAAGGCTGCAGTGCGTCATTCAAACCCAGATGACAAAAAGAGACCCTAACTCAAAAAAAGAAAAGAAGAAATGGAGGGAGAGGGAAGAAAGGAGGAAGGAGGGAAGAAAGGCCAGTTTATTTCAAAGATATAACTTAAGAACCACCTTTTCTCACTGCAATTCAAAGAACTTGTGGGGCACTTAAACAGCGTCTTTCCCAACACCAGCCTGGGGAGGATGCACAGCTCCAGATTCCTGGTCCTAGGAGGGACTTCCAGCGCCCAGGGTAGTGGTGTCTACTGCCTCTGCCTAGTGGAGCAGAAGGAGGTCAGGAGAGTTGAAAGAGGGTCTGACAGGACCATCTGACAGCAGTGTGGTAAGAAGTCCTGGTTTGACTTGAGGCTGAAGCTGACTTAGCTAGGCAATCTAATGATCGTGCTAAGGACACCAGCAGCAAGGCCAGAGGAAAATGCTTAGGCCACACCCATTATCTCTCTGTTCACACCTGTCTGCCTTCCCACCACATCCCCCAAAGAAGACCAAGAGTGTTGAGTGTGATGGTGGAAAAAGGTCAGCTGGCATCCATTTATCTCTCTACAGATAGACTTTCCAAGAAAGAAAATCTTCACAAAGTGGGAGGAGCATGGAAAAGAATATGGCTGAGGACGAGGTTTCAGAAATCTGTCTTTTCAAAAATCTACAGCTGCATCATGGAAGAAAGATCCAGGGCTTTGGCTTTGCTTTAAAAGGTCTACTACAGGCCAACCCCTCTGCTTAGTTAGCAGTGAACTGAAAGCAAACCAGAAAGAGCAGGAAGTCTCAAGTGGAGAAAAAATTCTTATTTTTTCTTTTTTTTGAGTCGGATCTCAATCCATTGCCCAGGGTGGAGTGCAGTGGCACACTCACAGCCACCCAGCATCAACCTGCTGGGCTCAGGTGATCCTTACTCCTCAGCTTTCCAAGTAGCCGGAACTACAGGCATGCGCTACCATGCCCAGCTAATTTTTGATTTATTGTAGAGACGAGGTCTTGCCAAGTTGCTTGGGCTGGTCTTGAACCCGTGGGCTCAGGCAATCCACTTGCCTCAGCCTTGTGAAGTGCTAGGATGATAGGCTGAGCCACCGAGCCCAGTCAGATTTTTTTTAATGTATATATTTAAGGTGTATAACATGATGTTTATATATATATATATTTAAATGATTACTATAGCCAAGCCATCTGCTAGAGTTCATATTTAAACAAAGTTTGAGAGTTGGTGTCTCATTTAAATTAACACCTAAGATGCACCTCGAAATGGGTGCAGAGGAAACCTTGTGGAGGGCTTTTGTTGCTGAGGGTTTGATTTCAGCAATAACAGGATCTCGTCAGCCAGCTTAGTGTAGGAAAAAAACCTTCTGGTACTTTGTGGACCTACTAACTGATGCCATGCAAGACAGTAAAGACCTGCTCACCTCTGAATCAGTCAGTGATCTTGGTAGTGAGGGACAGGAACTGATGGTGGTGAATTTAAGCAGAAAAGGGCCCTGTTAGAAAGATTTCAGGCAGGGATGAGCTCAAGAAGTGAGCATGGAAGGGGCTGGAATCAAGACAGAGGGAGGTAGAGATCCTGCAGCCAGGAGTCCTCCTTGGTCCTGTTGCCTCAGTCATGCCTCCAGACTCTGGAGCTGACACTCCCAGAACATACTGCGGCCAGCAGAATAAACTCACCCCCTGCAAAAAAAGATATCCATGGTTGTTTGGTCCAATCTTTTCCTGGGCTCACAGGACCCCACAGATAAGTTATTTTCTTTGGTGTACTCACTGGAGCTCAAATCTAGTAAACAGAACATTCTCAATAGCAGAAATCTGGCAACAAAGAAGTCACTTGCCTTTTGACTTTGTGTTACATAAGATGTGCATCAACCTGATTATCAGGCACATCAAAGAAAGTTCTTTTCCTTCTGGTCCTTTAGCACTCTCCCAGCCTCAAGGGTAGAAAAGATCTCAGCAACTGATTGTACTATCAGGTTTTTTTGTTTTTTGTTTTTATACACACAGGGTCTCACATTGTTGCCCAGGATAGAGTGTAGTGGCACCATCATAGCTCACTGCAGCCTCCACCTCCTGAGCTCAAGCAGTCCTCCCACCTTAGCCTCCTAAGTAGCTGGGACCACAGGCACGTGTCACCACACCCAGCTAACACAATCAAGTTTTGATATGTTATATATGTAATTTTAAAGACTTAAATGCCTATAATTTCACTAAGACTCACAAACACTAAACGTGAGAGAGCCCAGCCAATAACAGCAGAGCACTGTACCCATCTGCAGCTGACCTTAAGCGCAAGAAGGTGACCAGCTGAGAGATCAAAGAAGCTCTCAGCCAACCTGCAGATGTGTGAATAAATAGTCACAGTTCTAAGGCACTGGGTTTAGACTGGTTTGTTACGCAGCCTTAATTGTGACTACGGGTAACTGCCACAAGACCCTTTTATACTTTTCATTTACATACTATGTTCATGTGTTAATTACCTATTCAAAAAAGCAAAAAATAATTCACTTTAAGCAAAATAATAAGGGTGACTGATCTTGTGGAAGACTATACTATGAGGTTTCTGGAAGATAAAGGAAAGATCAATTAACAGAAAAAAAGTCTGCAAGTAAACAAAAAAACACAGCAATTAGCTCCTGAAACAAAGACTGCACAACTTTTGCACACTACAACAACACTCAGAAGATAATACCTAAAATTAATTAACCAAGTTTGCAGTATTTATATACATGGAGAAGGAGTTAGAAGAGGCCAAAGTGCTTACTTCCTAGGAGGAAAACTGGGAGGAGATGAAAAGGAGTAGGAGAGACCATCAAGATTTTGTTCTAATCACATTCTGATACTTTTTAATCTTCTAAACAATATATCTCAATCTATATACGCATATACAAAGAAAAAAGTCTAAATACAGATACAGATTTACAGATACTCTAAACTGTAAACACAGATACACAGTAATATTAGTTGCACATGTTCAAACAATGTGCATGTATTGCTTTGATAAAAGTTTTAAAAATAATAAAGTAAGCCGGGTTCAGTGGCTCAGCCTGTAATCCCACGCCTTGGGGAAGCTGAGGTGAGTGGATTGCCTGAGCCCGCGGGTTCGAGACCCACCTGGGCAACTTGGCGAGACCTCATCTCTACAATAAATCAAAAAATTAGCCGGGCATGGTAGCGCGTGCCTGTAGCTCCAGCTACTTGGAAGGCTGAGACGGAAGTATCGCCAGAGTCCAGCAGGTCGAGGCTGTGGTGGCCGGGAGCAGCCACTGCACTCCAGTCTGGGCAACAGAGTGAGACTCCAACTCAAAAAATAAAAAAATAAAAAATAATAAGGTAGACTTACATGTATCAACAGGAAACTCTAATAAATATTGAAGTAGACTGAATAATGGCCCCCAAAGATGTCCAACATCCTAATCCCTAGAACCAGTTAATATATTACTTTACATGGTAAAAGGACTTTGCAAATATTATTCCCGAGATGGGCAGATTATTTTGGTGAGCCCAGTGAAATCAAAAGGCCCTTATAAGAGGGAAGCAGAAGGATCAGAGTTAGAGAGAGAAGATGCATAGATAGAATCTGATGTCAAAAGAGGAGAGAAGATGCTATGCTGCTAGTTTTGAAGATGGAGGAACAGGCCATGAGATCCTTAGGTATCTTCTACTCCAAGGTGACCCCACTACTCTTGGGAATGAATTCATACCAGGTGGATTTATCAATGACAACTAAAGTTGACAAGATAGCCCGGCTCTGTGGCTCAGCCTGTATTCCCAGCACTTTGGGAAGCCGAGGTGAGTGGATTGCCTGAGCCTGTAGGTTTGAAACCCGCCCGGGCAACTTGGCAAGACCTCGTCTCTACAATAAATCAAAAATTAGCCGGGCATGGTAGTGCCTGTCTATAGTTCCGGCTACTTGGAAGGCTGAGGAGGAAGGATCGCCAGAGCCCAGCAGGTTGTGGCTGAGGTAGTCGGAAGCGTGCCACTGCACTCCAGTCTGGGTGACAGAGTAAGACTCCAACTTAAAAGAAAAAACAAAAAAGTTGACGAGATTTTTCTTCTCTGATCTAAATTCAAATCTTACCCACCTCAATACTGAAGGTCCATCTTCTGTAATAACTAACATCTCTAATCACCGTTGCCTTTCTATTTTTTATTCTTTGTGGCAACTCACTCCAAAATGGAGATGACAGAAAAGATAGGGAATGGCAATGAACCCCATGGGGCTTCAGTTTTCTCCCAAATATGCACCAAAGACCTGACACCCTTTCTCTCACTAGCCATCTCTTTCCCTCACTCACTTTTGCCTGACTAACAGCAAATTTGGAGCCCTCTTTGGACCATCTTTTCAACCACTGTCCTTGCAACACATCAACTTCTCACCATGGAGTCCTTCCTGATTATAAGTCCACAATCACAGGTTGTGGAGTGATGCTGGAGAAAACCATATTACAACCATGGCTAGGACCACAAGCAACATTTGGTCTGGCTAAAAATTGTTGGCAGCCAATCCAAATTAAAAATCTAAGTAAGGTAACAGAAGGACTCTATTTATAAGGTGTCCAAAAGAAGTAACTGAAAACCAAGAATAAACATGTTGCTAAACTGAAATGGTAAAGGTATTTCCATTAAATTCAAGTACTGAGACAGTGATGGCTACTATCACCAAGAGTACACAACATTACTATGGAAGGCACAGCCAAGGCAAAAAGTACATAAATAGTAATCAACACAAATACTAGAAAAGAAAAATCCTTTTCTTGTTGGCAATAAGATTACTCGTCAAGAAAAAAAGTTTTTATAAACTTCAAAAATTAGTAACAACAAAGGTGCTAACAAATTTTATTTACTTATTTATATTTTCGAATTAAATGTTAACAAATTTTAAAGTAGACGGGGAAAAAAGAAAGAGAAAGAAATTTGGTAGTGTGGAAAGGCAAAATAAATAAAATTAACAGCTTTTCTCTCTATGCCCAATAATTTACTAGAATTGGACAAAAATTTTAAAATGTGTAACAGTGGCAAGAAAATGCAAAACTCACAAGAATACATGTTAGAAGAAAGTCTCGGGACCAAACGAAAAAAGTCTTAACATAGTAAAGAAAGACAGAGACAAGACCTGACCTAAGGTTATGTGCTGAAAATTCACTCCCTGCCTGTTCCTTCGGCGTGCTAGCATCGCAGTTGCTTTTAGGGCATAAATGGGCAAAGCAAGTTACAGAGAAATGCACAGATATAATTGCATTTTTGTAAGAAGGAGCAACAAAATCTGACGTGGGCATAAAAAAACTCCCAAAGCGCCTGTGGGTGTATTCGCGAACCGGTCATGAAAGCAGATGGTTAACATCGGGGACTCCCGGGCAAAAAAAGTGAAGCGGGGGAGGGAAAAGGGAAAGCAGGACAGAGGAAAAGGCTGACAGTGCACAAGGGAAAGGGGAATTTAAATACAAATCTAGGTTGATATTAATATTGAAAAGCAAGGCCGGGCTCGGTGGCTCAGCCTGTAATCCCGCGCCTTTGGGAGGCTGAGG
>NW_007256179.1:108149-125034 GCF_000164805.1 Carlito syrichta | reverse complement strand
TCTGGGTGACAGAGTGAGACTCCAACTCAAAAAAAAAAAAAAAAAGAAAGAAAAGAAAAGCAAAAAAGGGCAGGGCGCAGTGGCTCTTGTCTGTAATCCCAGCATTCTGGGAGGTCGAGGAGACAGGATTGCCTGAGTCCCCGGGTTCGAGACCAGCCAGGGCAACTTGGCGAGACCTCGTCTCTACAATAAATAAAAAATTAGCCGGGTGCGGTACGGGGCGCCTGTAGTACCAGTTACTCGTGAGGCTGAGACGGAAGGATCGCCTGAGTCCAGCAGGTCGAGGCTGCGGTGGCCGTGAGCGTGCCACCGCTCTCCAGCCTGGGCGACAGAGAGAGACCCTGATTCAAAAAAAAAAAAGTAAAGAAGCCGGGCTCGGTGGCTCAGCCTGTAATCCCGCGCCTTTGGGAGGCTGAGGTGAGTGGATTGCCTGAGCCCGCGGGTTCGAGACCCGCCTGGGCAACTTGGCGAGACTTCATCTCTACAATAAATCAAAAAAATTAGCCAGGCGTGGTAGCACACCTGTAGTTCCAGCTACTTGGAAGGATAGCCGGAGCACAGCAGGTCGAGGCTGCGGTGGCCGGGAGCGGCCACTGCACTCCAGTCTGGGCGACAGAGTGAGACTCCAACTAAAAAAAAAAAAAAAGTAAAGAAAAAGTCTGCAGATGGACAGAGCAGAAGGCAGCCTTCCACCTGAAGCCACGGATTCCAGCTACTCACTGACAACAAGGTCCCCAGGGACCGCGTCCAGTTTCGCGCTCAGGCTGGAATTTCAGAGCAAATCGGAAAAGAACAACGACAGAGCGTTTTGGATTCACCTTTGTTGGACCCCGCTCCTCGGCGGGGAGCTCGGCCGTCCGGGATTGGACGGCCCCCATCACCGCCGCCATCGCCACCACCTTCCCGGCGGCGGGTTCAGCTTCTCGGAGCCGGCAGCGCCACCCACCGCCGAGCGCTACCCAGAGGCGGCTGGAGCGAACGGTGGCTCCACACCAACCACCACTGAGAGGCTCAGCGCGCCGGATGTGCGTCTCGCCCCCGGAACTACAACTCCCAGTGACCCCCGCGCCAGCGTCGGGGGCGCCGAAGCTGACTTCCGGCGGAAGGCGGTGGCGGGGCTGAGGCGGGGCTGAGGCGGGGCTGAGGCGGGGCTGAGGCGGGGCTGAGGCGGGGCTGAGGCGGGGCTGAGGCGGGGCTGAGGCGGGGCTGAGGCGGGGCTGAGGCGGGGCGGGGCCCGCTCCTGAGAGTCGATGACTTGGGGGTGCGGCGGGAGCACGAAGACCGTGGCCGCGGAGGCTCCGGAAAGAGGAGGACGTCCCGTGCTTCTCTGAAGAGGCCCTGTCGGCGGCCCGGACTTCGGGACACGGCGAACCTCCTGTTCAGGCTTTGTCCGGAAGCTTCTGCAGCTTCTTTGTTGTTTGGCTTATTCCTGACTGTTCTTTGAGATGGGAATGCAAATGAGGTCATTTCCTCCCCTTGGGGTTTAAAAGGGGTTATTGTTGTTACACTGGAGAGCTGTGAGTTTCTTTTTCTTTTTTTTAGATTAGAAAGTATAAGTTTATTTAGAATGTAAATTACAGAGAAAGAGGAGATTCACCTGAGAGGTGATTCACCATGGCTTAAGAGCACATGGCCACACCATAGTTTAGCAAGGCAATGGCCTGTTAGTTTCTCTACTTAGCCCTCCTACTGACCTTTATTATTTTTCTAAAAGCATTTTATTTGATCCTTTTGATTTTAACAGGGACGTCTACAAATAACAATTTTTTAAAAAGTTTAGATAGACCGGACTGGGTGGCTCAGCCTGTAATCCCAGCGCTTTGGGAGGCTGAGGTGAGTGGATTGCCTGAGCCCGCGCGTTGGAGACCCACCTGGGCAACTTGGCAAGACCTCATCTCTACAATAAATCAAAAATTAGCTGGGCGTGGTAGCACGCGCCTGTAATTCCAGGTACTTAGAAGGCTGAGGTGGAAGGATCGCCGAAGCCCAGCAGGTCGAGGCTGCGGTGCCCGGGAGCAGCCACTGCACTCCAGTCTGGGCGACAAGAGTGAGACTCCAACTCAAAAAAAAAAAAAGTTTAGATAGGGGGAACACATGCATATTCGTGATACAAATAACAACTTTGACATATTTTTCAATTTCACAATTTGTTGCTTTGGCTACATTCCTGCAGAACATTGTCAAAGAGCAGGCATTTGTGCTCAGAGTGATGTTAGTGGAAATCCTACCCTCCAACTATCAGCCCTCGGATCCCTGTCTCATTCTGGAAGAGACTACATTTGAAGACTCCTAAGTCTGATCCAAGTCCTTCTCTAAAACAGAAAACAGTGACTCTACCAGTTCAAATAAGCACCAGTTCCTCTGACTTGAAGACACTGAGGGCAGAGAAGAGTCAGCATCAGTGACCCAGAAGCCTCCATTTCAGTCAGAACCTAGGGAGTGACAGGAATGCCGGTGCTGATGATGGCAACTGACATTTTACTTGATTTATCTTGATGTCCTTATGTACACACACTTTGACTATACCCCCGTTTTCTGTACAGAATCCCAGCCTCACCTTTGTCCTCCTCCACCTGGAGTCCCCTCAGGTCACCTTTCCAGATTGGCTTATGTAACCACCGCAGCAAGGAATTCTGATGGGGGTATGTTTATTTCTTTTTTTTTTGAGTTGTAGTCAAAAAGCATGCCCAGCTAATTTTTAAATTTATTTTAGAGACAAGTTCTTGTCAAGTTGTCCAGGCTGGTCTCAAACCCGTGGGCTCAGGCAATCCTCTCACCTTGGCCTCCTAAAGTGCTGGGATTATAGGTATGAACCACCATGGCACCATGCCCAGTTCATGATTTCTTGTTTTTTGGGTTTTTTTGAGTTGAAGTCTCACTGTCACCCAGACTAGAGGGCAGTGGCACGCTCCCGGCCACCACAGCCTCAACCTGCTGGACTCCAGCGATCCTTCAGCCTCAGCCTTCCAAGTAGCCGGAACTACAGGTACGTACTACCACACCCAACTAATTTTTGATTTCTTGTAGAGACGAGGTCTCACCAAGTTGCCCGGGTGGGTCTTGAACCCACGGGTACAGGCAATCCATTTACCTCGGCCTCTCAAAGTGCTGGGATTAGAGGCTGAGCCACTGAGCCCGGCCCCAGCTCATCTTTTATAAAGAGAAGATCTTTCCTCCTCCCCGTGTCTATCTTCCCCTGATCTTCCCATCCTTCTCATTTGCTGGAAGAGGTCTAGCAAATCTTGGGAATGGGTTAACTCTAATAGACTCATGCTACCAGTTAGGATGTGTCCTGAGATGAGGACAGAGCCACCTTCCCTGAACTACCTTTCCTTCCCATGGGCTGAAGGAAATCAGGGCCCTCCCAGCAAGGAAGATGGGGATCTGGGTCTGTGCCTCCCAGTTACTTGGCAACAGGAACCCAGGAGAAAGTTGGGAGGTGTGAATGGGCAGAATGATTTTTTTTGTAATTTCTTTTCCCTAGAGGAAATAAGCTAAAGAAAGATCTCACAGGAGGCTGGAGTCGTCCTAGATTCTTAGCTGGGTACCCATCTCCTAAATTAACTGCATATGTTAAGTGGAAGTTAACAAAGAGCTCTAGCCACTCTTCTAGTCATACTTGTTTTCTACCTTCACCAAAATCCTGTTCTGCAGGTGGGCTCCTTAACTCTATGAAGTCATGAACATGAGCTTTGTTACCATTTGATAGGGCATGCAAAATATGGAGGCTATCTGTTTACGTACTTCAAGTGAGGCTTCACAGAGTGGAAACTGCTAGATGTATCCCTAATATCCACTCTCTCATTTCCTCTACTCACAAAAACCTGATTTGGGTAAAGCAGGCAACAGGCCCAATTAAAAATACCCCTCTCTAAAACGTGTGAAAAGAGGAAAAGAAAGAACACTTTATTTTTTTGAGTTGGAGTCCCACTCTGTCGCCCAGACTGGAGTGCCGTGGCACGCTCCCGGCCACCACAGCCTCGACCTGCTGGGCTCCAGCGATCCTTCTGCCTCAGCCTTCCAAGTAACTGGAACTACAGGCGCGCTACCACACCCGGCTAACTTTTTGATATATTGTAGAGATGAGGTCTCGCCAAGTTGCCCAGGTGGGTCTCGAACCCGCGGGCTTAGGTAATTCACTCACCTCGGTCTCCCGAGACGCGGGATTACAGGCTGAGCCACCAAGCCCAGCAGAAAAAACACTTTAAAGATGAAATAAAGGCCAGGCTCAGTAGCTCAACCTGTAATCCCCAGACTTTGGGAGGCTGAGGCAAGTGGACCAGCCCTAGCAACTTGGCGAGACCTTGTTTCTACGATAAGGAGCAACTTGGCGAGTTTGATTTATTGTCTCTACGCGCCTGTAATTCCATGCCTTTTTAACAAAAAGAGAACAGATCTTTTGGAGGCAAAAATATGTCACAGAATTCCAACATTGTTTTATCAGACTGTATTTAACTCACATTATTTTGGCAATCGAATAACCGAAAGTCCCTTTTAAATCAGTTTTGAGTTATAACAAGCAAGTCGATTTAAAGTATTTAGCAAATAAGACAGGATACCACATAGGGCAAAAATCACAAGGATGGGAACTGAGGCCTAGTGTGGGAAATACTTCCCTGGAATTTGCTGTTCCCCTTGCAGTGCATGCCTTTAAGTGCATGGTCTCCAACAGAGTTCCTCAGTTTTTTCAGGTTTCGAATTAAGCCGCAACTCTAGTCCCTAGCCTGCGTCCTCACCATCACCTCTACCAGTGCTGGATGGAGCACAACACCTTTCCGCAGACGTCCCTGGCCTCAGGACAGGGTGTGTGCCAGGTTCCTTTCCCAAGCCTGGGGGTGGGTGGGATGGAGTCATAATTCCCCAGGGTGGAGGATCTCTCTACTCACTTGTGACTGAAAGGCCACACCCTGGGCTTGACTGAGCTGGGCTGGGGTGAGTGAGCTGAGATCACCCGGGAACTGATCCCTAGCACTAGTGCCTAGGCGGTCCACTCCCAGGACCCCAGGCCCTTCCTGAGACCCCGACCACCTGCTCTGCCCTCCCCCAAGGGGCTGGAGAATGCAGGCCCCTCCCTCTGCTGAGGAAGGCTTTGTCTCCACCTGCTCAGGATGGGGCCCCCCGGGGGCGGCCCAGCCTAACTCAGGGGGCCTGGGACCCTTGTCTTGGCCGCAGCTGCCACCAACCACACCGCCAGCCAAGTTGTAGCCAAGACGGCTCGGAGTCTGTCCACACCAGACCGCAGATGCAAGGAACAGAGGAACTTCGCAAGAAGTTGCTCAGACTAGGTTAGCATCTGGTGGGCACGCAGATTGGGTAGTGCCATGAACTAACTGGGCAAGACCAGCTGAGGGCAGGCAAGGAGCTAACTGGCGAGGCTAGTCAGGTGGACTGACCATGTGTGATGGAGTAACCAGCGTGGCTGCTTGGGCAAAGCAGCGTAGGAATTGCACCGGGCTTCTGGGGCCTGGAGTCTGCGGCTTCTGCGGAGAAAGGCAGTGATGTCACTCTCGTGGAGTGACTGCACCTCACCCTTGCTGGGGTGACCCCAAGGGCCTTAAGGAGGCCTCGCAGAGCAGCTCTTAATCATTGTCTGCCGAACCTAAGTATTTTTGGACCAGAGCTTTAGAATGTTTTTGGGTGTCACACAGAACTCGAGAGCAAAGATAGAGTGGAACGAGGGGATGGAGTGAGGCATGTGCCATAGGCTCTGCAACCTGAGAAGGAATGTGACACACGGGCACAAAACAAATGTCCCAGCACTGCCTGCCAGTATCTTACTGCTTCACTTGGCGATGGGCTTTTGGCCACAGCACTTGCTTTCCTTGTGAGGAGAACCTCTTAGGAAGAGAAAAGAAAACAAATGCATATCCCATACTTGCCTCGGATTTTCAGTCCTCTGTGTTCCTCGAGATTTCCCTCCCCTGCGCCAAACTGTCATATCGAGCCCCAAGAAGAGGAATGACCCACTTATTCCACCTCATGTGGCATATTGCACCCAAGGTGCTGCAGCCTTGCAAAGAATCTGCTAGAACTATGTGACAATTTTCTTTCTTTTCTAAGGCAGAAAAACAGACTCTGCACAGAAATAGATATAGTTTATTTATCCACATTCTTTTACTCTTTGTCCATACACATAAATACTTTACAGTGGACCTAATATCAGTGCAGATTATTAAGTACCTGGCTTTTAAATTATTATTTTTTGAGTTGGAGTCTCACTCTGTCACCCAGGCTGGAGTGCAGTGGCATGCTCAGGCCACCACATTCTTGACCTTCTGAGCTCAGGTGATCCTTCCGCCTCAGTCTTCCAAGTAGCTGGGCCTATAGGTGTGTGCCTTCAAGACTGCCTAATTTTTCTGATTTATTGCCAAGTTGCCCAGGGTGGTCTCAAACCCCCATGCTCAGGCAGTCCTCTCACCTCCACCTCTCTAAGTGTTGGGATTATAGGCATGAGCCACCAGGCCTTGGCTTTTTAAACGTATTCATATTTCATTACTATCACTTTTAATGACTAAATTAAGGAATCAATAATAGCAAATTAGTCGACTGGGAAATTAAATATTTTTCTTCCAATTCATACATAAACAACAACTACCCACTACTTTTCTCATTTACTCATTATGTGCTGGGTTCCCTGGTTGTCCTTTGGTTTGGGGAATGTCCTCACTCAATGCTTCCCCTTTCACATTCAGTCCACATTCCCAATCAGGCCTGTGCAAGGTATATTGCAGGATCAAGGTGAAAAGGCAGTGCTTCTTCTATGGGCTTAAGGGCTATGAGGTAGGCTGTTTCTTCTTCCACTTCGTCCTATTGTGGGTTCTCTGGTGCCCGATAAGGTGAGAGCTCTGGGTGAAGGCTCTTCCACATTTCTTGCACACGTATGGGCGCTCCCCAGTGTGAGTCCTCTGATGCCTGATGAGGTGGGAGCTCTGGCGGAAGGCTTTTCCACAGTCTCGACACGAGTAGGGCTTAGCTCCAGTGTGAGTCCTCAGGTGCTGGGAGATGGCTGAACGATCATTGAATGTCCTCCCACATTCTTTACATTCAAATGGTCTCTCTCCAGAATGCACTCTCTGATGCTGTGTGAGGGAGGAGCTCTGAACAAATCCTTTCCCACAGTCTTGACAAACATAGGGCTTCTCTCCTGTATGGATTTTTTTATGCACAGAAAAGTATCTCGGGTTCCCAAATATTTTACCACATTCACTGCATCGGCAAACTTGGCTCTCCTTGTGAATTCTTATAAATTTAATCTGCTTAGCACTCCGGCTGAAGGTTTTCCTACAACCACTGCCTTCCTTGGGCTTTTCTCTTTGGTAGCTCTTCTGATGAATTTTTACATGTGAATCATGCATCATGCTTTTATCCTGTGAACCATGTTTGTACAACCGTTTTTTAGGAGAAATTTTCTGGAGTAAACCTTGGCTTGTGTCAAGAGCAGTGTTTGTCTGGGACTCAGAGTTTCCACTATGCTCTTTGTGAGGAAGGTCTTTTTCCTGAGCTAACCCCACCTGTTTCAATGCTGTATCTGGGACTTCCTGGACCCTACTCTGCAAGACATCTTCTGAGGTAGAGGATGAAGCACACTTCCTTGCAGATTCTTGTACTTTTGGGTTGTGGGCTGGTTCTTCCTCAGGAATGTCAGAATTTAGAGTTAATTGTTTATTTTCCAGTGTAGTCTCCCACCCTGAAAGAAATCAAAAGATGTAGATACCACAGAAGTGCTGAGATAGGTCTAACAATACAACATAATTAAGCAAAAGGAAGGATATTTTTCCAAATAGTCATGCAACCCGAGGAGAGACTGAAAAGCAGTGAAGCACCAAAAAGAGGAACACTGAACTTGGTGAACAAAGGATGGGCAGGGATGTTCTTCTACATCTCCACATTTCTGCCCTCTCACACACCCTTGAGGTGGACAGCAAGTCATTCCTGCACTGGACCTGAAGCTGTCTCTGTCCACCCAATGCTCCCATTCCTCCAGATCTACAGTTTCAGTTCAAGGCCCTGGATGGAGCAAGGGCCTCTTGAGGATATGCCCAGTCCTAGTGGCAAGAGCCCCAACTCTGAATCCCTGTGGCATACCAGTTCTGGGATGGGTGAAGTTGGGGGCATGGCCTTACCTACAGAGACCAGGTGCCCAAAGGTCTCCAGCATTATATCATGGTACTCCGTTCTCTCTGTCGGGCCCAGCAACCCCCACTCCTCCCGGCTGAAGTCCACGGCCACATCCTGGAAGGTTACTGGCTCCTGTAATGTCACATATGGGTCTGCTCAGCAGCGAGGTTGAGGGTTGTCAATGGGGAACAGAAGAAAGGCCAGCTGGGAAATTCCAACAGAGCTCACTGTGCTGGGGACTCTCTTGCTTTACAGATTTGCTCAAAGACACCAACTCAGGGCCTAAAAGAGGTACACTGGGTCCCTTCTCAATAAAACAGAGTCTAGAGCCCAGGCAGGGAGGCACAGTCCCTACTTCACAAAGAGCTACAAGTGCAAAAAGCAAACTACGTCATCCTAACCACACCTCTATCTAGTCTGCCCTGTACTGACACTTCTCTTCAGTCTTCTCCTGCTATGAATACTGCCCCCCTACTTGGTGGAAATGACAACCAAGTTCCTGTCTTTGTGGACAGAGCTGATCTGAAGTAGGGCAGTCACCCTGGCAGTGCCATGACTGGTCTTTTCTGGGGAACGGACTCTGGGACTCTGGGAAGAGGAGGTCCCCAGTCTAGTTTTGTAGGGATTTAGGAGGTATTTTGTCCACATGGGGCAGAATGTGCTTGAGAAGGAATGGTTGAAAGCAGAACCGTGAGACCAGAGTTGGTGAGGGATTCACTCCATCACCTGAGAACACAGGGATGCAGCCTTGTCTGAAGCCTACTTCAGAATACATGAGAGCCAATCCATTTACTTCTGTGTTTGAGCCAGCATAAGGTACTCAGAGTGCAAACAGCCTTGACCAATGCCACCTATACACCATCACCCCAATTTGAAGGACCAGTCCTGTAGGCAAGACAGTTACCAGTCCTCTTTCATCCACACTACAGCTCTGGGTTATTCTGAAGCAAATCTCAGACACTCAAACACACCTAAGTATGCATTTCTTTTTCTATTTTTTTGTTTTGAGTTGGAGTGACACTCTATTGCCCAGGGTGGAGTGCAATGGCATGCTCACGGCCACCACAGCCTCGACCTGCTGGGCTCAGACAATCCTTCTGCCTTACCTTTCCAAGTAGCTGGAACTACAGGTGTGCACTAACCACACCCGGCTAATTTTTATATTTATTGTAGAGACAAGGTCTCACCAAGTTGCTCAGGCTGGTCTCAAACCTCTAGGCTCAGGCAATCCTCTTGCCTCCGCCTCCCAAAGTGCTGGGATTACAGGCTTGAGCCACTGCACTCAGCCAAGTATGCGTTTCTGAAGGATGAGAGCTCTCGTTATAACCTGGAGATAAATGTGGTTGTCCCACCCCTGCCTGTGGTTGTCCCACCTCTCAAGTCACACTTGGTTGGTCACTTCTCTCTTGCTTTCTCAACTCTAGGGCACTGTACCCCATCTCCAATGCACCACAGTGGCAGGAGGGCAGAAGGGGACACTTCAGGAGTGGGGCCTGCCTCACAGGGGATGCAGGAATCAGAAAAGAAAAGAGTAACGCTCCCCACTCACCTCAGGCAGCACCATCACTGGCTGGATGGCCACATCCTCCTCCTGTTTCTCTTCCTGCAGGTCAGTGACCTTGAGACAGCAGACGGGGTCCTGGGCAGGCTGTGCAGGCAGTGCTGGTGGAGGCATGTGGTAGTTAGTGGGCGTGGTGATCCTTGGGCAGGGCAAGGGTAGCCTGTCTCTGCAACCCACAGGGCCACTGCACACCCACATCCTGCTGTGGCACCGTGATGGTCTCTGCTCCTGTCCTCACTCCTCACCAGCTCAGCTATCTGCCACTCCCCAGCTCCTCCTCATAGCACATGCCCAGATGTCCAGATGGGGATGAAGACCCCACATCGGATCAACCTTCATGACCATGGGGCATCCGTGTCCCCCACTGCCGAGACCCCTGGTTCCACTCCTCCTCTCTCTAGAGACTATTTTGGGCCCCAGACCCTTGCGTGAGGCTGCCTAATGCCTCATTAGAAGGTCCAGGGCTTTTTTTTTTTTTGAGTTGGAGTCTCACTCTGTCGCCCAGACTGGAGTGCAGGGGCATGCTCCCAGCCACCACAGCCTTGACCTGCTGGGCTCTGGCGATCATTCCACCTCCACCTTCCTAGTAGCTGGAACTACAGGCACGTGCTACCACTCCTGGCTAATTTTTGATTTACTGTAGAGATGAAGTCTCACCAAGTTGCCCCAGTGGGTCTCAAACCCGTGGGCTCAAGCAATCCATTCGCCTCAGCTTCCCAAAGTGCTGGGATTACAGGCTGAGCCACTGAGCCCGGCCCAGGGCTTCAATAATGCTGATTTCCACCTCCACCATCAAGGGGGACCCCCGATATGACCCAGGCTGGCCCACAGGCCATCACTTCTCTCCTGGCCAGCGACTAGATCTAAGATGAACACAGCCCATTGCCAGACAATCAGAGTCAATGAGGCTTTTGTGGGAACATTTGGGAAATAAAAATTTCATGTTGGGAAGCCCCACAGGGGACAGCCTGCCTATAAGTGATGTCAATGGAGGGAGAAGAGGTACAATATGGGAGAATGAGTCCTGAGGACACTACTGGAGCTCCTGGGTCCAGCTCTGCCTGATGTTAGGTCCTCCTTTAACTTTTTCGGTAAATTAGCCTTTTCCCTTGAGCCAGTCTGTGCAAGGCTTTGTGGCAGTCAGGCACAAGAGTCCCAATTAACACTGATCACAAAATGTGGGATTCTCAGGGTTCTCTGGAAAGCTCCTCCTACTGTCTTCTATGACACCAACTGACTTCATTCGTCCCTGAGATTAAACACAGAATGCAGTCACTGACTTGCATCTCATGAACTCCGTAACTGTCTCCTTGGCACTTATAGTTTCCTATTGATGCTATAATTTCAGTGACTCAAACTGACATAAATTCATCATCTTGCAATTCTGGAGACCCCTGGCACCAGGACACGCACCCATCTTGAAGTAAACTTCATTAAGTCTCTTCCACCCCAGAAAACAACCACCACATCTGGCCCCTTCCACCCACAGCTCCTTCATGTCTGACCTTCTGCCATGTGCCTCACTGGGCTAAAATCAAGCTGTGTTCCTTCTGGAGGCTCTATGGAAGAATTTCTTGGCTTTTCCAACCTCCAAGGCTGTCCCAAAAGGAACAGAATAGGGGCTGATAGCCCCTTCTTCTAGCAACCCTGCTTCTGTCATCAAATCTCTGACTCTGACGTTCATCATCCTGCCCTCTTCTTATAAGGACTTGGATGGTTACATTACACCCACACAAACAATCCACTGTATCCCCCATCTCAAGAACCTTAATGTAATCATTTCTGAAAAAGTTCCTTTTTGCCATTTCAGGTAACATATTCACAGGGTCCAGGTTTAGGACACCGACACCTTTGGATAATTATTCTGCCCAGTGCAGCATCCCAGAGACTCAAGGCATCTAAAACAGACAACTCATGCAACTGCCTGTTCTACCACTTCTACACCAGTTTCTCCATTCTGACCTCTCAGAATGCCACCACTCCTTTGCAGGATCCCTCCCTTCCCCTTAGTCATAAACATCAGCCAATCATTCATTCACTTTAGAAATATCTTCTGGGCACCTGTGAACATGGAAAAGAGATGAGCAACACAGAAGCATCCATCCTTCACGAAAGAGGCTGATGAAGAAATCAAGACTCTCAGAGTCTCACTCCCAAATACACCCCACACATGTGCTCTCTTTCGCTCACAACGACCATCACTCCTGTCCAACCCAAAACCCCTCAAAGGGCATGGCAACATCTCTAGGTAGGCTGTGTACATCTAGTCTTCCCCTGTCCACATGCTGCAGCCTGGTGAATCTTTAAAGCTCACATTCAATTTTGTCACCTGCTCCTGGAATTCAGAGTTCGATTTCCACTGCTTTAGAAAAACACTTTCCGCCGGGCTCAGTGGCTCAGCCTGTAATCCCACGCTTTGGGAGGCTGAGGTGAGTGAATTGCCTAAGCCCGTGGATTCGAGACCTGCCTGGGCAACTTGGTGAGACCTCATCTCTACAATAAATCAAACATTAAGCTGGGCTCGGTGGCTCAGCCTGTAATCCTGTGCCTTTGGGAAGCTGAGGTGAGTGGACTGCCTGAGCCCACGAGTTCAAGACCCGTCTGGGCAGTGAGACCTCATCTCTACAATAAATCAAAAACTTAGCCGGGCCTGGTAGCGCGCGCCTGTAGTTCCATACTTGGAAGACTGAGGCGGAAGGATCGCCAGAGCCCAGCAGGTCAAGGCTGCGGTGGCCGGGAGTGGCCACTGCACTCCAGTCTGGGTGACAGAGTGAGACTCCAACTCAAAAACAAAACAAAACAAAAAAAAAAACCAGAACAGTTATTTATTTATTCATTCATTTATTTATAGAAGGCAGGACTTATTGAGAGTTCATTCATTCATTCGTTCATTCATATATACAAAGCAGGACTTATTGAGAGGACAGAAAAACTCCCACAGTGGGAGGGGACCCGAAGGGGTTGCTCTAAAAAAAAGTTTTAACAAAATAGAGATGGGAATCTCACTATGTTGCCCAGGCTGGTTTCAAACTCCTGGCCTCAAGTGACCCTCCTGCCCTGGGCTTCCTTAAGTGCTGGGATCATAGGCATGAACCACCATGCCCTGCCTTCAAGCTTTCTTGATCCTAGCATTGTCACCTGCAAAGGAATTTGTCAAATCCCTGTATCTCTCACTTGAGTACAGGCTCTATAACCTCTGAAGTCCCATCTATCTTACCTAGTGCTAGAGGGGTCATACGGCAGCAGGGATACCAAGGGGATGGAAACGAAGTACTCTTATCTGTGAGCTTCCATCAGAAGTTTGCAGAGGGCTCCTTAAAAAATGCAGTGCTGGGGCCTGGCAGGGTGGCTCACGCTTGTAAACCCTGCACTTTGGTAACAAGAACTAATTGAGCCCAGAAGTTCAAGGTCAGCCAGAGCAACATAGCAAGACCTCAGCTCTACAAAAAAATAAAAAAATTAGTTGGACATGGTGGCATGTACCAGTAGTACCAGCTACTCAGGAGGCTGAAATGGAAGGATAACCTGAGTCCAAGAGGTGGAGGCTATGGTGAGCCATGATTGTGCCACTACGTTCTAGCATGGGCAAAAGAGTGAGACCTCAACACACACACAAAAAAATGCAGTGCAAGACCTTCCCCTGGAGGTTTCAGTAGCTCTGACTTGGGAACACACATGTCCTTAGTCTGCATGAAGTGGGTATAACCCTTTCTCCAACCCTTCCAGGAATCTTGGAGTTCTTATCTCACTGCAGGTTCCTCCAAAAGATGCTAGTGAAGCTATTCCTCTTCCACCACTGCACTTACCTTCCTCCTCAGATATCCAGGTCACATCCTCTACCAGGGCCACTACCTTCTGGCAGTCCTCAGGGTGTTGCGATTCCACCCACGTCCGGAGCTTTCCAGGCAGAGTGCCCAGGAATTGCTCCAGCACCAGCAGCTCCAGGATCTGCTCCTTGGAACGCACCTCAGGCCGCAGCCACTGGTGACACAGTTCCTGAAGCTGGGCCAGGGCCTCTCGGGGTCCTGTCACATCCTCATAAGAGAACTGCCGGAACCGCTGGCGAGCAGTCTCAGGGTCATCTGGATGCTTGTCCTGTTTGACTGGCTTCCTGAGGGCATCTGGGCTCAGGCCCCTGTCTTCAGCATAGAGGGCCCGGATCTGGTCATTCCGGGGGCCAGCCACCTCCTGGTTCAGTGTGAGAACTTCAACAACCTCTATATTTGTCAAGGGATTCTTAACAGGAAGAGGATCCAAGTGAGGGTCCGGCTGAGGCCCAGGACATTCTGTAAGTCAAAAGTAGAGCAAGACAAATGGCCAATAAACACATGAAAAGATAGTCAACATCACTACCCACCAGGAAAATACAAGTTAAGACCACAGTGAAGTATACTTCACACCCACTAGAATGGCTACTTTCAAAGATAGATAGTAGTAACAAGTAAAGATGCTGAAAAACTGGAACTCTCATATACTGCTGTTGGGTATGTAGAATGCTGTACCACTTTGCAAAACAGTTTGGCAAATCTTCAAAAGTTAAAGAGTTACCAAAAGACCCAGGAATTTCCATCCTAGTATATATATCTAAGAAAACTGAATACACCTGTCCGCAAATACTTACACAAGAACGTTCACAGCAGCATTATTCATAATAGGCAAAAAGTGGAAATTACTCAAATGTCTATCAACTGAGGAATATATAAACACATTGTGACCTATTCACAGCAAGATATAGAAGTAAAGTACTAACACATTGCACAACACAAATGAAACTTGAAAATATTAGTAAGTGAAAGAAGTTCAGACACAAAAGGCCACATATTATTACATTTACATCAAATGTCCAAAATTCATAGAAAGATTAGTGATTGTGAGGAGATGGAGAGATTAAGAAATATTAGAGTATAATTGCTAATAGGTATGAGATACCTTTCCGGGGCGATGAACATGTTCTGGAATTAGATAGCAGTGATGGCTGCACAACTTTGTAAATATATTACAAAACAATGAATTGCACTTTTTTTTTTTTTTTTTTGAGTTGGGAGTCTCACTCTGTTGCCTAGGCTGGATTGTAGTGGCATACTCACGGCCACTGCAGCCTCTACCTGCTGGCCTCAGGTGATCCTTCCACCTCCGCCTTCCAAGTAGCTAGAACTACAGGCATGTGCCACCACATCTGACCAATTTTTTTCTTATTTATTGTAGAGACAAGATCTCATCAAGTTGTATAGGCTGTTCAGGCAATTCTCTCACCTTGGCTTCCCAAAGTACTGGGATTACAGGCTTGAGCCACCACTCCCGACCTTATTTTTTTCTGAGTATGGGTCTCATTCTGTCAGCCAGGCTGGAGTGCAGCCTCAACCTGCTGAGTTCTGGTGATCCTTTCACCTCAGTTGCCTGAGTCCCCATGCTTGGCTAATTGTGTGCGTGTGTATGGCCCAGGTTGGTCTCGAACTCCTGTACTCGAGTGATCCTTCCACCTTGCCTTCCTAAATTACTGGAATTATAGGCATGCACCACCGCACCCAGTTGAACTGTACATTTTAAAGAAACAAACTTTATGGTATGTAAATTACATCTCCATACATCTTTTATTTTGTAAAAAAAAAAAAAAAAAGCAATAAGGGTTGAGAAGGGACCCCTGACACTGTATGCATGTACACGTAGTTGTACCATCCCCACTGGGGCCAAGAACGAGAGTGCCTGGAAAAGATAGGGACTCTGGGTCCTGGTACAGAGTCCACAAGAGAAAGTCACTGACCTGAACTCTATGATAACCCTAAAATGCTAAAGGGAAAGCACAAAGCAACAGGAAATGAGAGCTCTTGAAAATCATAAACAGAAATGCTAATTCTAAATAAAGGTTTAAAGCATAAATACAAAAACGTGAGTAACTACAGACTATGCCTTATTTTTAAATTATATTTGTAATGTTTAATGGCATCAATGTCACTGCACTTTCACCTTTGCTCCTCTAAGCATAAATGGTTAGCACAATTTTACCAGGAAGTAGCTCAGCCTGAACTCAAAGCTTTAGCAATGAACACATGGATGCTTTCACTGGATGGATCTACTTATGGTCAGGGAGTTTTTCAGAGATGAAGACAGATATAGAAGCACCAAGAAAATACATATAAAGGCAATACCAAGCCACATGAACACGACCTTGAATCACAATCTCTGTGGCAACAGGCCTAGAAGGTCAGGACTTGCATAATGACTTCCAACATTCTTTTTTATTGCCCCTCCAATCAGAATCTTCTCTTATAAACATATATATCTTCCCACTCCCTAACTGCTTTGAGTCTCTACCAACCACAAAAGGCAGTGGCTGAGTCCTACATTCGGCTCTTAGTAAATCTCTGCGTGTCCTCATTTGAATGGTCTGTCTTATTTCCACAATATGATTCCTGAACGACATACTGCAGCAAGTTAGAGCAAAACTAGAGTCACAAGTACTGTTAGAACATGGCTCAAAAAAAAAATGGCTAAAAATTGCCCTGTCAACAGTGTGTTATTTATTTAAACGTGATTACTATAAAGTTGTTTTTAAAAAAAACAACAAAAAAAAACTTCTGTCACGTGAAGAAAGAAGACAGGAAATTACTAGTGTGGAATAGCTAAGCCTGTATTAAAAGTAAAAAACTTTTTTTTTTTTTTGAGTCGGAGTCTCACTCTGTCACCCAGACTGGAGTGCCGTGGCCGCTTCCGGTCACTGCAGCCTCGACCTGCTGGGCTCCGGGGATCCTTCCGCCTCAGCCTTCCAAATAGCTGGAACAATAGGCGCGCGCTACCACGCCTGGCTGATTTTTGATTTATTGTAGAGATGAGGTCTCGCCAAATTGCCCTGGTGGGTCGAACGCGCAGGCTCAGGCAATTCACTCACCTCAGCCTCCCAAAGCGCTGGGATTGCAGGTTGAGCCACAGAGCCCGGCTAAAAGTAAAACACTTTTAAAGGGCAGCGGCAGCATGCGCACCAAACGTCTGGATCCTCCTCGGCGTTTGCATCCTCCCAAAGCCTGCTGAACCTGTTGTCACCGCACTCAAACAGCGTGGGGCTGGACTCCAGAAACGGCGTTCCCGCATGGCGGGCCATGGTAGCCTTATTCAGTCACTAACGCTTCCGTCTCCCCACGCGCGCGACGCCCTCAACGCCCCTACGACCACGCCCCCGGACCTCCCGCAGCCGCCACGTTCGGCCAGGCC
>NW_007256179.1:91982-108111 GCF_000164805.1 Carlito syrichta | reverse complement strand
CCGCCACCCCGCCCCACCGCCAGGAACACGTCCCACAGCGACGCCGGGCTGCGCAACAGGAGCTTCCTCGCGCATCCCGTCCCTGCAAGTTTTTGTGCGGGCCTCCCCTGCTCCTTCAGGCCGCCGCCCCGTTTCTTGAGTACAAGCTCTGGCTCGTCGGTGGCTTCCCGGCCACGCGTCCCACAGACCTCACGGGTGTAGACGACCGCGAGCGGGCGAGCCGTCAGGAGTCGCCTACGGCCGGAGGGGTCGCGCCCGCGGCCCATGGGCGCGCTGGGATTGCGGAACAGCGGTGCCACGCTTTTCATTCTCAACCACTGCCGGTCACTCCGGCACTACTTTTCGGGCGACTTTTCTTCTTGATAAGACGTGTGAGCACTTATTTCTAACCTCTTTCCCCAAGTAAGCTTGTGCATTATTTTCATTTTGGAGGCTTGTCCTCCTCAGCTCATTTATATCTGCCCTTGTATAGCATGGAATTCCTTTTTTGTTCTTAGGACTTATGGAGACTTATTTTACCTCCCAGAATTTTTCTTGTCTTTGAAAGCAGTTTGTTTTCGTTCAATTAAAGTTCTTAAGTCCTGAATTTTTCCTGAGGGCAACTCAAGAAGCTAGAGATACGATTTACTGGAGGCCCAGCAGCACTGGACTAAGTGCTAGGACATGGGAAACGCACCAAGTGACTGGGCTTTCGGGGGGGGGGGGGGCTCCCTGGCAGCTCCGTACTGTGCTATAGACACAATTTAGCTATTCATCGTGCATGACACTTAAAAACAACCAATTTTCCATATTGCTTCAGAACTTTACAATTTCTAAATTTTTTGTTTTCCTCATTCAAGACTTTTTTAGAGCTGGGCTCGGTGGCTCAGCCTGTAATCCCGCGCCTTCGGGAGGCTGAGATGAGTGGATTGCCTGAGCCCGCGGGTTTGAGACCCGCCTGGGCAACTTGGCGAGACCTCATCTCTACAATAAATAAATTTAAAAAATTAGCTGGGCGTGGTAGCGCACGCCTGTATTTCCAGCTACTTGGAAGGTAGAGGCAGAAGGATCGCCAGAGCCCCCAGCAGGTCGAGGCTGCGGTGGCCGGGAGCGGCCACTGCACTCCAGTCTGGGCGTCACAGTGAGACTCCAACTCAATAAATAAATAACTAAATAAGTAAATAAATAATAACAAAAAAATCAGTCGGGCGTGGTAGCGCGCACCTGTAGTTCCAGCTACTTGGAAGGCTGAGGCGGAAGGATCGCCGGAGCCCAGCAGGTCAAGGCTGCGGTGGCCGGGAGCTGCCCTGCACTATAGTCTGGGTGACAAGAGACTCCGACTCAAAAAAAATAAAAATTAAAAATAAATGTTTTTTTAGTACTTTCTGTCCTAGGAAAGCAGCTGCAGAGTTTTCCTTCTACTCCACCTCTATCCCAACTTCTAATATACTTGTTTCTTCTTTAATCTTGACAATTAGGTCTTCTGGGTCCACACACATTCAGTAGACAGTTATCATACAGCACCTGAGTGCTACAGAACCAAGTACTATGCCATAAATGAAACAGGCCGTAAGTTCAGAAACTGGCAGGGAAGTGACTGAGTCAACCCACGGACTACTCCCCAAGCCCTCTAAGGTAATCTACTCCTGTCCAGTTCCAAAAAATTATTCGCCCCACTTCATGGGGGGAAAAAAAAAATCAAAGTTCACGAGCAGGCAGAGGTAGAAATGAATTCTAACTCCACTGGAGGTTCACAGCTATGACTGACTCACCCCACCCACCCAAATGGAGCTACATAATCCCCATCAGTTGGGGCTCCAATTGCCTTTCACCCCAGCAGCTGAATGACCCTAGAGCAATGTAGGAAGTTCCCTCATCTGCAACCATCTAATGGGTTGTACAAATTCAATGGACAAGAGGCTTAATCCTTCTGGGCCTACATTTCCTTACCCGAAGTGGTTAAATATAAAAACCCAGGTACAAGTCAGGCTCGGTGGCTCAGCCTGTGATCCCACGCTTTGGAAGGCTGAAGTGAGTCGACTGCCTGAGCCCTGGGTTCGAGACCCGCCTGGGCAACTTGATGAGGCCTCATCTCTACAGTAAATCAAAAAATTAGCCAGCTGTGGTAGTGGGCGCCTGTAGTTCCAGCTACTCAGAAAGCTGAGGCGGAAGGATCGGCGGAGCCCAGCAGGTCAAGGCTGGGGTGGCCGTGAGCGTGCCACTGCAATCCAGTCTGGGTGACAGAGTGAGACTCCAACTCAAAAAAAAAAAATCTAGGTACAGCATATAGTAAAGGTTGACCACAGGGCAGCTGTTTTCTTCCTCTCACCACTCACAATATTTCTACCTTTCTGCTGCTTCCCTTTCAGGGTGAGGAACAGGCTAGAGGTAGCTACATCCTTCAGTATTCATGGTTTGCTCTTGAGTATACAGTGCTCAGTGAATGCTGACTAACCAGGTACTCTATACTACAGCTACCACTCCGCAAACATAATGGTAACTAACAACGACTCTTTTACAGCTTGTTGGGGAGCAGGGTCAGAGGAGTGCTTACCTCAGCTCCCTCATTTCTCTGTATACTGCCCTGTTTTCTTCCTTGCCCAGAAAGCTTTTGGCTCTCCCACCCTTTCTCCTCTCTGCCCATCATTCCCTCCTTAGTGCTGTGGCACCTTGTTAGATTACCTTGTACGAGGGAACCCCCCCAAAAACCAGAATTATCTTCTGGAGGGAAGGCCCACTGTAGTACACTTGGAATTTGCTCCCCCAGCTCAGTCAACCAAAGTTTTTATCTGGAAGTTTTGAGAAGGTTGCATCATGATTTGTGGAAGAAATGTCTGAAGTGGCAAACAGGTGACAGGTTCTTCCAACATGACAACATACCTGCCCACACCACGTTGAGTATACAGCAGTTTTTGACCAAAAACAAGTATGACCCCCATACTTCATCTTTTCCATTCACCTGATCTCACCCCAAGCAACTTTTTTTTTGCTTCCTTGGATGAAAAAATGTCCTCAAAGGTAGATGTTTTGCCAATGTGGAAGAAGTGAAACAAAAACAGCAGAAGTACTAAAAGTCATCAAAATCGACAAGTTCAAAAACTGTTTTGAGTAGTGGAAAAGGTATCTCGGTAAGTGGGTGTATTGAATCAAACAGAGAGTACTTTCAAGGTGACTGAAGTTTAAACATCTAAGAATACAAAATTTTTTATAAATAAATTCCAGTATTTTGGGATTTGTGCATTCAAAACCCAAGTAGGGCCTAGAGAAAGATCTACCAAAGGCTTGATAATCTTTATTTGTGTGTGTGTTTTTTTTTTTGAGTTGGAGTCTCACTCTTGTCATCCAGGCTGGAGTGCAGTGGTATGCTCACGGCCACCGCAGCCTCCACCTGCTGGACTTAGTGATCCTTCCGCCTCAGCCTTCCAAGTAGCTGGAACTACAGATGCACGCCACCACATCCAGCTAGCTTTTTTGTGTGATTTATTGTAGAGACGAGGTCTCACCAAGTTGCCCAGGCTGGTCTCGAATCCCTGGGCTCAGGCAATCCTTTTGCCTTGGCCTCCAAAAGTGCTGGAATTGCAGGCTGAGCCACTGCACCCGGTCTGATAATCTTTAAATCAGCCTGTCTTTGAATCCATGATAGTAGCTACCGTTTCATAAAGGCAGCTCAAGACCTTGGGCTTTAACCATCATAGTCCCAGTGAATGAGTGCGTGCACAACTTTTATACAAGACATCCATGCTGGGATAGGCTACGCAGTGGGAAACAAAAGACTTGGGTCCCAAGCCCTATTCTTGCATGCCCTAGACACCAAAGGAGCCCCTCATGGCCACCATGTTACTTTTCCTCAGATATGCTGTCTCATCCAGAGATCTCTATGCTTGCCACCCTCCTGCCTGGTAAGTCTTCCCCAACATCTTTGCCTGGTTCACCTTTCCCATCCAGCTCTCAGCTCAAATGTCACTTCCTCAGAGCCATCTTCTTGCTTAATTTTAAACTATTGCTGCCCACCCATACCTCCCCACGCCCCTCAGCATATTCTATTGTTTCATTTTCTTTTCAGCACTGATTGCCATCTCAAAGTATCTGGTTCATTAACTTACTTATCACCTCTCCCACTCTCTCTAGAGCAGTGCCGTCTAATGACACTTTCTCTGAAGATGTTCTAGATTTGCTCTGTTCAACACAGTAGCACTAGCTGCGGGTGGTCAATGAGCATGTGAAAGTGCCCGCTGTGACTGAGGAACTGAACTGGCATGCTTATTCTCATTGATTTAATCAGCAACATATACTAGCAGATGCTCTGGAATGAATGTAGGCCCAACTTAAGCAAGAGTAAGGCATGCCCTACTTATCACTGTGATACAGCCCTAGAACAGTACCTGGCACCACAGCAAGTGCTCAAGCACTTTTTGTTGACTCAACACAGCTTCTAAGTGATTTGGTGAAGGACATTTGGGTCTTTTTAGCTTTCTGTCTGCATTTTCTCACATTTCTGTCAAATTCCAGGAAAAATCATAGGCAGTGTTCACATTCCATCTGTAGATTATTATGGGAGAACTGTTGCTGCTACAAAGTTCCCAGCTCCCACTCTGGAGCCTGAGTGGTGACTGGGATGAGAGCAAACTCAATTTGTACCTCCTACCTGCTTCTTTCCAGCCCTCCCTAGGTCAAGGACTTGCATTTTTGGTTCCATGATAAAACAGCTCCAGCGACTGATGGCTGGATGACTGCAGGATTTAAGGCGGATTTCAGTACTTCTAACCTTTGTAAGTTCTCAAAAGAACTCAGTGGTTCTACTTATTCAAGTCTTCTACACTTCTACAACTTGTAATTTTCTGCAGAGACAAGTCTGCTCATTCCATAATAATTTTTTCTTAGATACACCTTTAAAAATTTTAATAAAAATCTTTCCTCCATCTGTGTCAAACTGATTATTCCTGGTTTAAGTCAAAGTAGTTTCTATAAATTTGTAATCTATCACTTTGCTGAACACTCATTATTTTGAAGGATTTTTTTGTAAGGTGGGTAATTGTCATAAACTAGAAATATTTTGTTCTTTTCAATAATTTTCTCATTTTGTGCTTTGATGATAATGCCACATATGTACTTTGCAGAAAGAATCTGTCAACATTGCAGCCTGTGTTCTGCTATTGAACTACTAACATACCTTGAAAACTATCTTTAAACAAAATGTTGAAAAATATCCATTGCCTAGGGCAGTACTCAGATAGATGCAAGTACTCAATTTGTTCTAAAAAAAGTTTCTCCTAGGACCAATTTTGGAAACTATACACCTTTTCCAGAAAGCTTTCCATTTTATTGCTTTTTCATTCCTACACTTAACATAGAATTACTGAGCAACTATACTGTGTCAGGAACTGGACCAGAAAACAGTGACACAACAGGAAGGAGATAGCTATTTCCACTTTATAAATGCAGTTGTGGGGTAGCAACTCTAAAAATTAATATAAAATTCTAAAAGTACCAAAGGGATACACAGGGAAAAAGTCACCCTCCCAAGAAGCAATCACAGCCTACCAGTTTCTACATCTTCAATATAATGAGACACAATCATATTTGTGCGTACTCACGTTTTAAGTATACATATACTTTTTTTTTTTTTTAAGTCGGAGTCTCACTCTGTTGCTCAGGATGGAGTGCAGTCGCATGCTCATGGCCACTGCAGTCTATACCAGCTATGTTCAGGTGTACGTTCTACCTCAGCTTTCCAAGTAGCAGGAACCACAGGTGTGCACCACCACACCCAGCTAAGTTTTTAAAAAACTTATTATAGAGATGCGGTTTCGCCAAGTTGCCCAGGCTGGTCTCGAACCCTTGGACTCAGACAATCCTCTCGCCTCCACCTCCCAAAGTCCTGGGATAATAGGCATGAGCCACCACGCCCAGCATATACATATTAAAGTTTTTTATGGTACTTAATCTTCTCTGTATCACGCCAATATGTTTTCATACAAATATTTGGTATACATGCTGCTGAAGCCAGTACAATATTTAAGTATATTTTAAAGAAATACATAGTTCATATGCCTTTATATTTAAACATATGCCATATATTTTAAGAAATACATTGTTTTATATCAGTATATGAAGAGAAAGCTCATTCCTTTTAACAGCTGTGCAATGTATTATAATTAAAACAACTACCTATATGTGTTCCTGAGTATCTGTACAAGTTTTTGGTTTTTTCCCCATATAGTATAGGTTTTTTTTGTGCTTTGTCTACCCAGAAAGTTAGCTTTTGGTATTTTTCTTTTCCATTTCTAATTCAGGCATTCCTTTTTTTTTTTTGAGGTAGAGTCTCCCTCACCCAGGTTGGAGTGCAGTGGCCACCCCAGTGTCAACCTGCTGGGCTCAGGCAATCCTTGGGCTCAGGCAATCCTTTCGCCTCAGCCTTTCAAGTAGCCGGAACTGGAACTATGGGTGTATGCTATCACGCCCAGCTAATTTTTTTTTTGTTGTTTTTTATTGTAGAGATGAGGTCTCGCCCAGGCTGTTCTCAAACCCGTGGGCTCCCAAATTGCTGGAATTACAGGCTTGAGCCACCGTGCCTGGCCCATTCCCTTTTTAAAAAATCATTTTCAGCTGGGCTCGGTGGCTCAGTCTGTAATCCCATGCCTTTCGGAGGCTGAGGTGAGTGGATTGCCTAAGCCCACAGGTTCGAGACCCGCCTGGGCAACTTGGTGAGACCTCATCTCTACAATAAATCAAAACATAAGCCGGGCGTGGTAGCACACGCCTGTAGTTCCAGCTACTTGGAAGGCTGAGGCGGAAGGATCGCCAGAGCCCAGCAGGTCGAGGCTGCGGTGGCCGGGAGCGGCCACTGCACTCCAGTCTGGGTGACAGAGTGAGACTCCAACTCAAAAAAAAAAAAAAATTCATTTTCCCCCTTTCCACAGGACTTCTAGAAATATTTTTCTTTTCCCCAAAAAGCTGCTTTAAAAGCTTAGTTCCTTTGTTTTCCTTCTTACGTAATAGTTAAGGCATTTCAGGCTTTGAAATTAGCCCTGGGTAACAAGTATGGATACCAAGGAGAGTGGTCCCCAGATAAGAGGATCAAGATTTTCATAAATCTCACAGAACAAATATGTGGGAAGTGACAGAAAGCATAACGTGTTCTTCAATAAAAGATCACCAAGCATGCAACCACATTCTACTGAACTGAATTCCTGCCAAAACATATTTGATAGCCACTGAAGATTTCAGGCTCTCAACCTAGTTGCCAAGGATGTGGGCCCCTCAGAGTTCTTTGTAGCACCTTCTCAAGATTCCCTTTTATTATCTCTTATCCACCTTTTGTCTCAAAGCCTCGCCTTGTCTTCAGTCTCCCCTTTGAAGACATATTCTTGTCTGTTGCAATTTCTTCAGTCATTTATTCACTCGACAGTTTACTGAGGTCCTATTAATTCAGTCATTGTGTTAGCAAATGAAGGACATTACTGAACTAAAACGAGAATGCTGATTTTACCCATATTATTTAATATTTGTTCTAGACATTCAGGTCAGATAACAGAACAAAGCAGAAAAGAGATTTGTCTTATTACATTTGTATACTTACATCATCACAGTTTTATGTAGGGTTTACTTTCTGTATGACATGTGATGTAAAAGTAGGATAAGATATTTCATTTTTATTGTTAAATGGGTGTACTTTTTCATTCTGGTCAAATAAGGTGAGAGCTAAGGCTGATGATTTGCACAGATTACATTTATAGGACCCTCACCCATATGAGTCCTCTGATGCTCAAAACAATGAGGACTCCTACTGAAAGGTTTCCCATTGTCATGTTCAGAGGGCTCCTTATAAGTGGGTTCTGTGACACTCAAAACTTTCCTAGCACTGATTATGTGCTTAGCCTACCTTTAGTACAACTTCTATGATGTTGAATAAAGGTTCTAAGCACAAAACTTTACCATAGCAATTACACTTTCATGGTTCCAGAGTTCTCATACATATATTGGTATAACAGCTTTTCCAGTATGAATTCTCTCAAGGTAAAACCGAGGCCAGAAGCCTATCCTGATGTGATCCTATTCCTGAGATTTCTTCCCTATGTGAGTTCTCAGATGTTGATATATTCATGAAAAGGATTTCCTATATTCAGGGTCTTTGCAGGTTAATTTCCAGTGTGAACGTCTCCTAATTAAAGAGGACCAAGTTGAGCTGAAAGCAGACTTTTTCACACTAATTTATTCCATCTTGTTCTTGGACGAATTATCTTTTTATAAAACAACTGGATCCCATTGTCTTCTACATTCCCCATACATGATCATGCTATAGCCTGTGTGATCCTCAGTCTTCAGATTCTAAGATGGAATCTAGAAAAGGATTTGCCTCTCTTCCTTCCAATAAAATAATCTCTGACTTATAGAAATTATTTTCTCTATTAATCTTTGGTCTATGTTTGAAGAAGTTATCACATTCTTCTTCTTTTTTTTTTTTTTGAGTTGGAGTCTCGCTCTGTAGCCCAGACTGTGCTGGGCTCCGGTGATTCTTCCGCCTCAGTCTTCCAAGTAGCTGAACTACAGGCGCGCGCTATCATGCCCGGTAATTTTTTGGTTTATTGTAGAGATGAGGTCTTGCCAAATTGCCCAGGCAGGTGTTGAACCCGCAGGCTCAGGAAATTTACTCACCTCAGCCTCCCAAAGCGCGGGATTACAGGCTGAGCCACTGAGCCCAGCTATCACATTCTTATTTGTAGGACTTATTTCCTGCTTAATCCGACAAGTAAAAACTGTAAAATGTCCTGCAGGGTTACCTATAATCATAACTTTCATAACAGTCTCTTCCCTGCACTGCTTCTCCAAGGAATAAATCTGGTTTACATCTCAAGTATTCTATTCAAGAACCACATATATGGCAATACATTTTTTTTAATCCAAGTTGCGGTGAAATTCATAATTTTGTCCTTCTTTATGCGCAATACTTTTTTGAGAGGACACCAAGTCACAGCTGAAACTCTAAATGCCACCTAATTTATTTCCTTACATTTCTATCTTCACAACATCATTCCCAATTCAGTGCTTTCTTGAGGGTGAATATCATTTGTGCCAGCATTTACCATGGGCCCTTCTACTTCAACAACCAGAACCTATGCTGCCGTCCTTGTTACCATGGAAAGCTGTCCAACTTCCATGCATAAATGAGAGGCACAGCCATGCCTGAATTGGGAGAAACAGATCATTACAGGGGATGATTTCCTCATCTCACAGAAAAGCATGGCATTCCAAACAACAGCAACTCCATTTTTAAGTGCAGCCCTTCTGAGGTCCAAATAGGCGCGTTCAACTGTCGATCTTTTCTAACCTCTTTGCATGTCTCTATGGTCCCCACTCATTTTCATTAATAGAACCAATCAAGACACAGGACAGTTCAAAAACTTGAATCAAGGTGAAAGCTAGTAAAGAATTATTTGTACTGTTAGTGTAGCTTTTGTTTAAAATTATTTCAACATAAACAAAATGAAACAAACTTCTCAGAAAAGTCTATGCCTTTCCTAGACTCCCCCATGTCCTTGGCTAATCCCCAAAACTCAGAAGTAATTCTCCTGTCATATTTTAAAAACAAGATAATGACACACACACAAAGTAATGTACAGTTGGCTCTCTGTATCCATGGGTTCCACATTTGTGGGTTTTAAATATTTGGGGATAAAAATGAATAGTAGCATATATACTGAACACGTGTAGACTTTCTTTCCTTGTCATTCTTCCCTAAGCACTACAGTGTAACTACTACTTACATAACATTTATTAAGAAGTATAAGTAATCTAGAGATGATTTAAAATATATAGGAGGATGTATATAGGTTATATGCAAATAATACATCATTTTGTATCAGGGACTTGAACATCCGTAGATTTTGCTGTCTGGAGGGGGTCCTGCAACCAATGCCCCACAGATACTGAGGGATGACTATATGTTGTAAATACACGTGTTACAAGTACTCACAATTATTGTCATCCATTAGCTTCCTTTATTTCATCTTTCTTAGTCAATTACTCACCCAGTCCCACTGAGTCCACTTACGAATCACCACACCTGCCCCTTGCCTGCCTCCAATCTGTGATATACCAGTTACTTCTTCACAAGCCACCCAGAATGAGCTTTGAAAAACAAGGCCAAGCCGGGATTGGTGGCTCAGCCTGTAATCCTGTGCTTTTGGGAGGCTGAGGTGAGTGGATTGCCTGAGGCTGTGGGTTCGAGACCCGCCTGGGCAGCGAGACCTCTACAATAAATCAAAAAATCAGCCGGGTGTGGTAGCGCACGCCTGTAGTTCCAGTTACTTGGAAGGCTGAGGCGGAAGGATCGCCAGAGTCCAGCAGGTTGAGGCTTCGGTGGCTGGGAGCAGCCACTGCACTCTAGTCTGGGCGACAGAGTGAGACTCCAACTCAAAAAAAAATAACAAAAAAAAAGAAAAGCAAGGTCACACTTCTTCTCAAGAATGAAAATCAAACTCCCCTCAAGCAAATGAATCACCATGAGCTCTGCCAAACTTAACCTGCGTATCTTTATGCTTGTTACCTACTCCTAGCCTGCTGGACAACTTTCTGTTCCTCAAAGTGCCTAGGTCTTTCCCATCTCACAGTTACCCCAAATGCCTCTGAGCCTGGAAGCTCTCTTCACTGCCACTTTTACACATCTGCAGACTTATTTTCCTTCAAGGAATTGGCTTAAATCTCACCCCTGCCATGCCCTCAACTTACTCCTCTAGAGTAATTCCCCACTGCTCCCCATTTTACACTGTGCTCTTTTCTTGTCAGTACTTACCACAATTTATCCTATTTGTTTAAGCTGTTTCTAAAAGGCCATCATCTTTTAAACTATGAAGTCTACGAAGGTATTATATCAGGGCTTTGTTTATCACCCAAGTGTTTGGTATACTGCATAGGACAGAAGAGGCTCTCTGTAAATATTTGTGAGGTGAGAGAAGGGGAAGGAGAAGAAATAAAACATCTAATAAAGAACTCTATGACAGAGCAGAGATAAGTTGGGCACCCAACACCTCGGGTCTAACCTTTAAGAAACTTTCTGATGAGCCTATCCTGACATGGCCTCTCAACCTGGGACACCACTCCTGAATCTGTCACCTGTGGAACCAGTCTTCCCCAGATGTGTATAACCATAGGCACCCACCAATGTCTCACACAGCAGCTAGACTCTGAGAACTACTAGATCATCCAGAAGTGCATGGCCTGGAGGTTTGCCTATGCAGGACATGAGACTTCAGGTACAGGAAGGATGAGATATAGAACTCTCAAAGGCAGAGTAATCCAGGGTGATAATGACTAGAAGAAACATTAGGATGCTGGATTACTTGGGGCAACAAGGAGGCACATAAATCACTGCAGGTAGATACAAAGTGCCTGCCTTGTTGGGGGGCTTGCAGGTGAGGTACAGGTTAGTGACCTGTGCTAACAGAAAGATTTTCAGTAGAGGGAATGGAAGAAAGGACTTTGAATATAGAAAAGAAAAAGAAAACATTAATGCTGAGCCATCAAGATGAAACATGAAAAACCACAGACCATAAACAGGGTCCAGAAAAAGCCTGGCGAGGGGTTAATGGAGACTGCAGCCTGTATGCATCACCAAAACGTGGGCATATTTCACAGCTCAATATTGCCAAATGCAGGTAGTTCCAATACCACTTGCATCAGAGCAAAGGATAAAAAGGGAAGGCATTCAGTATACTGACAGAAAAGCTAATACACAAACAAAACCACCTTCCTGACATAATTTATGAATATCAATACAAAAATCCTTTAAAAAGTCAATGAATTATAGCAGCACATTACAACAAGGGTCCTTCTATGTTTATTATATCCCCATGATAACTGATCAAAGGAGAAAAATCCCTATGACCACCTTAGTAGGCTCTGGAAGGGAAATGGGATATTACTGATTTTCATTCATTAGACATTGCTAAATGACTATTTCTTCATCCAGATAAAATTGATTTGAATCAAAGCAGAATCCAGCATCAGGCTCATCAAAACCAGAAAATTTACCATGTAAGTCGGAGACTAGACACCTACTCTACACTCTCAGCTTCAAATATTTTAGAAGTACTACCTATGATGAATGCAACTACGATTGCCCCCCAATGTAAAAAAAATATATATTACAACTTCCTCCTCCTTTATACTTATTAGTAAAATGACTTTGTACTGAAGACATTTGTGAGACTCTAACACATCTGATATAAATGCTGACAATATAACAGAAACGACTATGCACGACCATAAGGGAGGATTAACCTGATCAGATAATAGCAGTAATAAAAGTCTAATTAAATGTAATACCATTCTAATAAGATTTTCTCAAAAAACACTGAAAAACTGATAAGGGTTCATCTATAGAATTAGAGTGATAAAGACAGCTAATAATTTTTTTTAAATAACAAGGAGAAACTACCATTTATCCAAGCTTGTTATAAAGCCACAATAACTACAGCAACATAGTGTTTAATCAGAGAAAGAAAAAGCAAGGGAGAGCCCAGAAAGAGACCTGCACACAAAGACAGTGATTTATTCTGTGACAAAGATGGGGTTTCCAAAGAGCAGAGGAAGAAATCTAGTCAGAAAATGGTGTTGAAAGAACTCATACCTCACACCATATATGAGAGGAAATTCCAGATAAGTTGAACTAAACAAGAAACACAAAATACTAGAATTCATGAAAGTATTTGCACAATCTCCCTATGTATGATACAAAACCTAGAATAGGAATAAAGGTATTTGAAAAGAAAAAAAACCTTCAAATTATAAAACTTCTGTACAGAGACTATATAAGCGCAATCAATAAATTTTGGTCTGGTATATGACATTTCAATATGAACATTCAGAATAGAGCTCCCACAAACAAACAGGGGAAAAAATTCACATATTTTTTATGAACTCTCTGTCTGTCTCTCTCACTCTCACACACACACACAAACGGGCCATAAATGTATAAAACACATGCAACTTTGTCAGCTGTAAGGAAAATGCGAGCTCAATTGAACATATTATCTTTTATCCATCAGAACTGCAAACTTTAAAAAAAGATAAATGCAAATTGCTGGTACTGAAGGAGAAAAGAGCTCTCATACACTTGAGCAGCTAAAATTTATCGGGCAGTTTGTTGCTACCAGATTTTTACCCTACATACTGGTTAGTCATTTTTAGAACTCCAACTCAGGAAAAAAAACACAGCCAGTATGTGCTAGTAAACGTATGCAAAGAAGCTCACTGCAATAATTTGAATGTCTACCAAGAGAGGAAAAATGAAATGTAAACCACCTGAAGTTGTTAAAAGGAAAAATACAGACCTGTCTGTACTGACTACACTCCCAAAATGTTTACATATACTTACATACATGCATATAAGCCCATGTAAGAAAGTCTGGCCGGAGACACACCAGGACTACCCATGTTTACATGAGGGGAGGGCAGTAGACAATGAGTGAACAGGGAAAGGAAGCCCCTACTCTCAACACATATATCACCTGCCACCAGCAACAAGTTTCCTTTCAACCAAACAGGACACTTTTGATTCTGGGGTCAGAGAAAAACCGAGGAGTTTTGTTCTACATATCTGTGGCTGCTCATCATAGCACCCCACCAAGGGGTCTCCCACTCTCCACCTCTTTAATAAGATACTGGGATCAGAATAACTAGTTGGCTCATTCCCTGTGGGGACCTCCCATTTGTCTGTTCTCACCTGGAACGATGTCTTGGGGAACTCTCTTCACAGGCCAGAACTCTTCAGCTGCCTCTAACTGAGATACAACATCTGGCTTGGAAAGCTGATGTTCTGCTCAAAGGAAAAGAGACAGGGCATGGAGGTCTGTGTTCAGAAGAAAAATGCTATCCTGCAGCGGCACAAGGTGTCTCCACCTCCTCCCCTGCGAGAGCATGACATGACTTCTGGCCTAGGGCAGTGACCACACCCCATCCATCACTGTTGCTGGCTTTCTTGGACTCTTTTGCTAGTAGAGGCAGCCAGGGGGCCCAGTTTGAGTCAGTCAGACACAAAGGGAGATTAGTCAGACACAAAGGGAGATCAGTCAGCTGAGGGGTCTTGAGAAAGCTTTTGCTTTCTTGCTAAATGTGACATCTGTGAAAGAGTTGGTCAGGGTGGGCCTCTCCCTTTGTTTCTGCCACAAATACAGACATGATGCTTGCAAATAAAACTGAGCAATGACTAGCCAGTAGATGGAAAGGTTAATAACCATAAAGATGGAAGGAATGGGGGTCTTTGATAATACTCTTGAGTTGTGGGACACAACATCACACTGGAATTCTTGTTATAAAAAGAGTGAAGTATCCACTACTGCTTACTGAAAACATATTTTATAGACCCACCTCCTCGGTATTCAGGGGCTCTGAGGGATGAATTAAGTTATGTCTTAGAAATCATACCAAGAAGCTGCCCTTCCCTACAGGTGCTCCTGCAGTCTGAGCCCAAGCAGACGTACACTTCAGAGGTACCACACTCATGCTGCAAAGTACAGATCTTCATTGACATGGAGGCCAGCCTTACCCACTGAGATCAGGTTCCTGTAGTTCTCCAGAGTCACTTCCCTGTACAGGGACTTCTGTTTGAGGTCCAGCAATCCCCACTCCTCAGGGGTAAAACCCAGTGTTACATCATCAAAGGCCACAGGTTCCTAAAATCCACAGATTATTGTTCAGCTAGGACCCATCATTATTCATGGCAAAAGAAAGACAGGGGAGGCCAACTGGGTCCATGAATGAACAGAATGACCTACAAGATAACCCAAGAGCATTCTGGGTATCTCATCTTGAGTTTCTGTCTTTGCCTGAAACCCTCAGCAAACACAAGTTTGACCCTATTCAACTCACAGTTAAAAGAATACATAAGACCACTTTTCTTCTCCTTACTGAATTCGTGCATGTCACCTTTCGCTTGAAGCCAAAGTACCTGATGAAATCTTAAACAAAGCCGGATCCCTTACCCCTCCCAGTATAAAGAATACACTGAAGAGCCTCAATCTGGTCTTCAGAATTGCCCATTACCTGGCCTCTATTCTAACCACACCCTTGGAAAGCCAAGCAACCTGCAATTCTTCCATCAGGCAACCTCTCACGCCCAATGACTACCTCCACGCCCTTCCTGAGGTGCTCCAGGCTGCGGAGGCATCTCAGAGACCCACCCCACCACCATGTGCACCCCTCCAGGTTCAGAAGCGGACTAGAAAGCCGAAAGAAGCCTCTACTCACACAGGACCAGGGCATCGGAAGCCTGGAGGCCATACTTTCCTTCTCAATAAGTCTTTCGTAGCAGTGAGCAGAGTCCTGAGAAGACCGAAGTTGGGAGAGAGAGGTAAGAGCCACGCGGAGGGACTACCGCCTCTGGCCCAGGAAAGGCTCCATCCGCGGGAAACGACAGGGCCGCCCCACCTCAGAAAACGCCCAGAATGAGTCATCTCCCCCGACTCCCACACGACTAAGAGGATCAGATTCCCCATAAACGCGGAAAAGACGCCTCTTTCGTCACACGCGCCAGGAGGGGGCCGTTTCCCTTCCCTGGACCCCACACTCCCGCAAGCAGTCGGCTACCTCGGCCCGCTTCCGCCGGAGAGAACCATCTCCCCTCGGGGTTCCGGGTCACCGGCCACATCCCAACCGCCGAGGGAGGGCGGCGGGTAAGGCCGGTTCCGGGCTCACGACCTCAGTAGAGAAGTGACTGAGGCTGCGCCCGCCCCACGAAGCAACTACACCCATGCCCAAGCAGCCCCCGACGGACGCGTCTTTCGCGCCACACTCACCCGGTGCACGCTTGCAATGGCGCCCGTCGGCCCGCGGCGAAGTGCGTCAGCGCGCCGGCCCGGACTACAACTCCCAGACGCCCCCGCGGCGGTCCCCGCTCCGCCGCACAAGGCGACGGCCATCTTGGCCCGCCCGTTCGGGGCAGCAGGCGACGCCGCAGTCGGCGGGAGGACGCCCTCGTCGGCGGCCCTTGGCAGTCTCGGGGCAGGGGAGGTCTCCGGTGAGGGACGCCAGGCCGCAGGGCGCCGACGCCTCCGTGGGAGGCGGCCCAGGGTGGGAGGGAGTCGTGCCCCGCCACAAGGGCGACCGCTCGTGGGACAGACCGGAAGCTGGAGAAAGGGAAGTGGGGAGGAGG
>NW_007256179.1:79943-91834 GCF_000164805.1 Carlito syrichta | reverse complement strand
ACCATTTGTGACTTGGGAGGAAGGAGGGCGGACGGAGCCGGAAGTGCGAGGCGCGGGCCTCTCTGCCCACCCTCACCCAACGTGGGGGAGGGAGAGCGGGGACGCAAGGGTGGCGAGCGTGTGTGGGAGGTGGAGCCAAAGTCCCCTGAGGTCTCGGGAGAGGGAGGAGAGACCGGAGGGCGGATGTGCTGGAGTGGGGGTGCGAAAGGTTCACCCGCATCAAAGTAGAAAAGGGAGGGGCGAGCCTAGGAGGGCTGGAAGTGTGCCGGAGTTGGGACTGATGTAGCCCAAGTTCCTGGAAAAAGAGCAGGCCTGTCCCGAAGTAGCGTGGGCGTGCGTGCGAGGGGAGGTTAGACTCTGTGGATCGGAAGTGTGTTGGGAACGAGGCCAAGTGCCTATCCTAGTTCTGAGAGACAAAGAAGGGCAGAGGTGTGCCAGGGGAAGGGACTGTGTGTCTTTCCAATCCCAGGATGGCTGGGCTTAAAAGTCCTCCCAAGTTCTGGAGAGATTGGGGCTAACTGTACTCCAGTCGTGGGGGAGGAGAAGCGGGCTAGCCAGGATCTTCTCTCTGCCCGGTGTCCTGTGGTCGAGTTTGCTCCTGGGAGCCCAGGTGCTTATATATAGAAAGAGGATGCCGAAATCTGTCGCTGTCCAGGAACTGATGTGTGCCGGTCTTCCCTGGGACCGCGGTGCCTCTCATCTTCCTTGGGAGCACAGCTCAACAAAGTATTGTCTTGGCTTTCTCAGGGACCAGCATCTGGTGTTTTCTTATTCCTTGGTTTCCGGGGCCTGGTGTGGTCTTGACTTCCTTGGTGCCCAAGGGCTCTGATTTTCTCTCTCCTCCTTGGGACTCAGGACCCTGTGTACTCTCCTCTTCCTTGAGGTTTCTTGGCAGGTCTCAGCGGCCCTGTGCTGCCTTCTGGGGCCCCTGTTCACTGCCTCCTAAGCTTGCTTTAAAGGTTTTTAATTTTTTGGTCACTGTGGAGGATCCACCCTCAAGCTACACATCGTTCCTCTTAATTGTTGCGGTTATTAAGTCTGTTGATTTTGCATGTTAGTGTTTACCCAGAGACCATATAGATACCTTTTATTCTAATATTTTATTGGAGTAGTGTGTGGTCATGTGCTTCTGTAATCCCAGCGCTTTGGGAGGCTGAGGCTGGAGGATGACTTGAGCCCAGAAGTTCAAGTTTACCAGAACAGTGATTGGGCCATTACACTTCAGCCAGAGTGAGATCCTGTCTCAAAACAACGACAACAAAAACCCATGATTTCTGAACAAATATCAACTATTATACATGTAAAATGTCAAAAATGAGCCGGGCTCGGTGGCTCAGCCTGTAATCCCGCACTTTGGGAGGCTGAGGTAAGTGAATTGCCTGAGCCCGCAGGTTCGAGACTGCCTGGGCAACCTGGCGAGACCTTATCTCTACAATAAATCCAAAAAATTAGCCAGGCGTGGTAGCATGCGCCTGTAGTTCCAGCTACTTGGAAGGCTGAGGCGGAAGGATTGCCGGAACCCAGCAGGTCGAGGCTGCGGTGGCCGGGAGCGGCCACTGCACTCCGGTCTGGGTGACAGAGTGAGACTCCAACTCAAAAAAAAAAAAAAAGTCAAAAATGTTATTCATTTTCTTTGGTTTTAAAAACAGATATACAGTGCCCTGAGCCTTGTTCAGAACCTTTAGGGCCAGAAGTCTTTTGGAATTCATCATTATTTGCATTTTAGTAAGATAGTAAGCTACATAAACCATGCTGTATGTAATGTCTCTTACAGGTCTGTGGTAGTGCTTGGCAATGAAACATGTATCTGTAGCAAAATACAGAAAGATTAACACTAGGTTGAAGAAAGATAGAGTATAAATAGCCTTGTTAGTTCACATAAATTTCAGACTCATAACAAGGATAAATTTTTCATTAGAAAATGTTTTGGGGTGGGGTGTGGTTGCTTATACCTGTAATCCCAGCTGTTTGGCAGGTCAAGGCAGGAGGATTTCTTGAGCCCAGGAGTTTGAGAACAGCCAAGGCAACATAGCAAGACCTCGTTTCTACAAAAAAAAAAAAAAAAAAAAAAAAATAGCTGAGCATGGTGGCCCATGCTTATAGTCCCAGCTACTCAGGAGGCTGAGGCAGAAGGATCGTCTGACCTCAGAAATTCAAGGCTGTGGTGAGCCATGATTGTACCACCACATTCCAGGCTGAGTGACAAAGTGAGACCCTGACTCACGAAAAAGATTGTTTTGGAATTTTAAATTTCAGAGAAGTCATTGTGGATCAAAAATGAAAATGGCTGGAATAGCAATAGTAGTTATTTCATTCAATTGCAAGGTTTGATTTTTATATTTTCTTTTTTAATATCGTCTACATAGGCATACATTTATTGCGATACTTAGCTATTGAAATATATTAATATTCTTCCACATGCTTTCTTTAATCAGTGGTCTACTATTGGTTTAAATTAAGCAACATATGACTAAGAATAAAATATATAAAACTATAAATTGGCCCAAACCTCCGTGGTGGATGTTGGTGTTCAGCTGAGTCCTTAAATCACTGTGCATCTGAATCCTGGGCTTGTGATTTCATCTCCACTCAGCATTCTCTGTCTTTGTTGCAGCATACAGAGCTTCTTCAAGTTGTTCCATGTGAAGGGGGACACATGTTTTAAAATAATTTTTAGGGCTGGGCTCAGTGGCTCAGCCTGTATTCTCGGCACTTTGGGAGGCTGAGGTGAGTGGATTGCTTGAGCCCTCAGGTTCGAGACCAACCCAGGCAACTTGGCGAGACCTCATCTCTACAATAAATAACAAAAAATTAGCCGGGTGTGGTAGCGCACATCTGTAGTTCCAGCTACTTGGAAGGCTGAGGCAGAAGGCTTGCTGGAGCCCAGCAGTTCAACGCTGGAGTAGACATGAGTGTACCACAGTACTCAAGCCTGGGCGACAGAGTGAGACTCCAACTAAAAATAAATAAATAAATCATTTTTAGAAGAAGAAAAATATGTCTTACCATCTTTAAATTTTGAACCTCCAGGACACTTCTCTGAACTCCTCAGAGCTTGGATTTCAGGTTGGAGACATATGGATCGATTATTCAGTTTTTAATATGTAAATTATTAGTACCACAACTTTTTCCCAGAAAAGAGTCTCCTTGGTCTATTTATTCCTGCTACTCATTTATTCTTTGCCAATTTTCCCCAGCATCAAAGATAAAGTCACCATCAACATCATCCACACTGGACATAGTGTGTGGGGGAAAAAGTGAAGAGTTTGAACTTTGAGAAGAGGCTAACCACAAAGAGCCTCCAGAAAACAACCTGCCTCAAAGAGGAATGCAAGGAGTCCACAGATTGCAGGACACATGGAGGCAGGTTTGGAATCGTCCAGTTGATACCTTTGCACCCTGTATCCACTAGGGTATGTCTGGTTGAAACTAAATAAAAATCCAAATAACAAACAACATTTCCTCACAGGACAGGAAATCTACAAGTAGGTAGTTCCTGGTGCTGGTTAAGCTGCCCACTGATGTCACCCAGGATGGGCCTCCCTCTTTCCTTCTTGATGTCTTCAGTGTGGGGATATCTTGTCCTTTGGCCACTAGAGTGTAGATGAGGAACAAGCCAGGCACATATCTCTTGCTGGACCTGAACACAACCCATCTCAATACTTCTCTTTGCTTTGGGAAGTCAACCTTTTCCTTGTTGATGAAAATTGGCTCCCATCTTTCTGCTTGAGTTTTTTTTCTTGTTTGCTCACTACTCTGTTCAACAACCAGGGCTGGATATAAACATCCAAAACAAAATATGTG
Source organism: Carlito syrichta (assembly GCF_000164805.1). Lineage (NCBI taxonomy): Eukaryota > Metazoa > Chordata > Mammalia > Primates > Tarsiidae > Carlito > Carlito syrichta. The sequence goes on along the minus strand of NW_007256179.1, from coordinate 88,030 downwards.
CTCAGCAATATTAATATAAAGATGTTTGGATGTATTACTCTTAATAAGATATGAAATAGACTTAAGTGCTACAATTATTGGGGGGAAAACATGAAAGTTCATTTATTAATGTACTTAAAAAGTCCAACTGAAAATTTTAAGGATCAACGAGATTGCAATGGGCTGGGCAGAATAAGAAATAAAGATACTCAAATGGACACACACATCACATGCATGCACAAAATCTTTGCAACCTTAAAATTGAAAAGGAGATTCCATTCCCAGTAGAATTATAAAAACATAAAATGTCTGAAATTAATTTATTGGGAAATGAAGAGGACCTATGTGAAGACAAGTTTTAGAATTACAAGTAAACTTACATAAATGAAAATGCTTATGTTCCAGGATGGGAAGGCTGACGTATAGAGTGGCAGTTACCCAAATTCATCACTCAGCCCTCTTCAGCATATGGTCTTGGTTTTTTCTAAGGCTTATGTCCTCAACGGCTGAATGTGGTCCCCATAGTTCCAAGTATCGCATGTAGCCATGCAACATTTGGCTGAAGAAGTTTGCATCAGGGTATGTGTTTGTTGTCTATCACTACTTAACAATAAAAGGACAAATGGGATTACAACAGCCTTTTGAGAGATATGGACCTTGAACTTTGTTTTGTACTTCCCTCCTCCTCCTGTAAGGGAAGGCATTGATTGCTTATTCTTCACAAGAACAAACTGGTCTCACTCTCATCTTGAGAAATACCTGTAGAAATTACTAGTACAAAAATGTTCTTTGCTTTCACCAATAAATTTAGACTTCAGAGCCATGAGTAGCATACAGTTATCACAGAGCTTCTTGGGGGGAGGTTGGTGGAGAGGAAGGGAATCATCTTTGGTTCAGTAAGTTAACACTATTTATTTATTTATTTATTTATTTATGTATTTATTGAGTCAGTCGCACTTTGTCATGCAGGCTGGAGTGCAGTGCACTATCATGACTTACTGCAGCCTCGACCTCCTGGGCTCAGGTGATCTTTCACCTCAGCCTCCCAAGTAGTTGGGACTATAGACACACACCACCATGCCCAGCTAATTTATTTTTCTTGTATTTTTTGTGGAGATGAGGTCTCAATATGTTGCCCAAGCTGGTTTTGAATTCCTTGGCTCAAGCAATCCTCGCCTCATCCTTCCAAAGTGCTGGGATTACAAATGTGAGCAATCATGCCTGGCCCCCTACAACTTATTTGGAATGGAGATGCATGGTTGGTTCTGAGCGCCTTTTTTTCACCCAGAGAGAACACATGCCACCCACTATGCAGGTCAAGGAATGAGTGGGAACCATACCTATACCTGCATCTGCTTGTATAGCTTGACTCCACCATATCCCAGAGCTTATTTTCACATCATACCCTTAGACCTGGAATGTCTCTTTGGTGTCTGTGAACCCCTGGCTATGCCTCTGAGATTGCAGCTAGGATAACCAGGCCCTTTCAACTGACTGCAGTGGGTCTCTGCCCTTCATTGGGTGTCCACCTCCCAGGGAGTGACTCAAGAGTCTGGTCAGCAGGGGTCATCCTGAGCCTGCAGAACCTAGTTACCTGTGATGTCTGTTTCTAGGCATCCCAAAATTACAGTTCAATATGATTAAGCAAGAAACTTGAGAGCAGAAGCTTGGGAAAACGAGAAAGGGATAGCATATATAGACACAAAGACTTTAGGGCTCAACTATGCTCTGTAGCCAGGAAATGTTCACGTTATGGCAAGCCCTCCTCAACATATAGTCTTGATTGTTTCCTAAGGCTCATATCCTCACAGTATCAAGGTCATCATAGTTCCAAATATCGTATGTAGCTATACAACATTTGGCTGAAGAAGTTGGTGTCAGGGAATATATTTGTTGCCTATTACCACTGTAACAAATTATCAGAACTTTGTGGCTTAAAACAACACAATGTAGTGAGACCCTGTTTGTATAACCATTTAAAAAGTTAGCTGGGTGTGTTCCAGCTACTCAGGAAGCTGAAGCAGAACGACTGCTTGAGCCCAGGAGGTTGAGGCTACAGTGAGTCATGATCATCCCACTACACTCAGTCTGGGCATCAGAGTGAGACCCTGCTTCTAACAAACATTATGTAAAAAGGTCCTTAATGACATCATCAAAGTCCCTTTTCACACATGCATCTATGTGCTGTCTGTGAGAAAAGCTGGAAGAGAGTGGTTGGTACTTAGGCATCTATGGAAGGAGCAATAAAAGAGGGTGGCATAGCCACAGTAGCTGACACAAAAGTCTGCTTAAGTGAAGCTCCCCTGCTCTAGAGTTATAAGACTACAAAACAGATCTGTGGGCAGCTGATGCTGAAAATTTCTGGACTTGCTGCCAGCAAAGATCTGAAATTCTGCCTCAGTGTCCAGGGAGCAGCAAGGAGAAGGAGACCTTGGAAGAGGGTTGGATGGAAGTGCTGAAAAGCAAAGCTGGCATTACACTGAGTGTACGAAAGGAGTGTGAGGACAAGCGCGGTAGCTCAAACCTGTGGTCATGCTGGGGTGGCCGTGAGTGTGCCACTGCACTCCAGGCTGGGTGACAGAGTGAGACTCCAACTCAAAAAATAAAAAAAGAAAGAAAAGAGTGTGATCTCTCCCTTGGTTTTAGGAGAGAAACCAAAATTTCAAAGGATTCTCATAAAGGGAGAAAGGAAAGTCTTCAAGGTTCAGGTGTGAGACCTTTCCACTCATCCCCTCCCAGAGCACTCCAGATACCCTTTGGGACAGCTGTGCGTAAGGTTGCCTCTCAGTCTCAGCTCCAGGAGATGTCACTCAGTGGTCTGTAGCCACGTGGCCCCATCCTATTCCCACTGCAACAGTGATTAATCTAGGGACACGCAAGAACCCTGGTCACGCCAGTTAGTGCAAGGGCATTCTCCTGTTGACGACAATGAAGTCAAAGTAATGAACATCAACTGGGAGTGAAGCCCAGAGTTTTGACTAAAAATTAAGAGAGTGTGTGAGGCTGAAAAATGACCTCCAAAAGTGTCAGGTCCTAATCCCTGGAGCCGGTGCATGTTACCTTATATAGAAACAGGGTCTGCAGTTGCATTTAAATTGAAGATCTTGAAATGGGGATTATTCTGGATTGTACATGCAATTATATGTATCTTTACAGGAGGGAAACAGAGATCCGATCACAAATACACAGAAAAGGAGAAGGTGATATGACCACAGGTCAAAACTGGAGTTCCACTGCCACAAGTCCACAAATGCCAGCAACCACCAGAAGCTTGAAGAGAGAGGCAAGGAATGAATTCTCTCCTGTGCTCCTCCAAGGGGAGCACAACCCTTTCAGCCCTTCGATTTTTAGCTTAGTGATACTGATTTCATGCTTCTGGCCTCCAGAACTGTGAGAGAATAAACTTCTCTTGTTTTAAGACTTCTCTTGTCTCTTGTTTTAAGACACTAAGTTTGTAGTAATTTGTTACAGCAGTGATAGGACACTAATACAGGGAGAAATGCCCAGTCTCTTGATGGAAGTTAAGGAAGCATATTCAGTCTTTTTTGGCTGCCATATTGTGGTATGGGAGCCAATTTAAGAATAACCAACATTGCAGACAGCTGAAGGGAAGGGGGAAAGAAAACTGAGTATTTGGAGATATTGCTGAACTGCTGGGTCATATGGATCCTGAAGCTACACTGGCTGCCTAACTCTTCAGGCCTGTGAATAAAAAGTTATCTGATGGTGTTAGTCTGAGATGTGTTTGCTTTTAGTAGCAACAGCAAACATACTCATACAACAGCAGTGGCAGATCCATTTGTTTTGAGACCATTTTAAACTGCAGCATGGATCCTCTGTGTCCTGTTATTGCATCAATTGGCAAATTATTATTATTATTGTTTTGAGTTGGAGTCTCACTCTGTCTTGCCGATTTGCCCAGGCGGTCTCGAACCCGCGGGCTCAGGCAATTCACTCACCTCGGCCTCTCAAAGCGTGGGATTACAGGCTGAGCCACCGAGCCCGGCTGGCACATTATTTTTAAACTGAAGTTTTGTATACACACACAGTGACAGGCAGAAAGTCCTTATCCATACAGTTTGATGAATTTTTGATATGTAGACAACTACATATCCCATCACACAGGCCAAGATAAATATACTTCCAAAATTCCACACTACTTGCTGGTTAATATTAACTCCCACTATCTTGATTATCATCATCAACTAATTTTTCTCATTCTCAAACTTCATGTAGACTCACGCAGTCTTTAGTGTTTCATGTCTGGCTTCTTTCACTCAAAATATTTTGGAGTTTCATCCAATTTGCTGCATATATCAGTAGTTTGTTCTTTTTAAACTGTTGAGCAGTATTCCTTTTTCTTTTCATTTTTTGAGTTGGAGTCTCATTCATTTGCACATTTGTTCATGGCCACCCCAATGTCGACGTTCTGGCAATCCTTCCACCTCAGCTTTCCACATAGTCAGAACTACAGATGTGTGCAACCATGCCCGGCTATTTTTTATTTTATTGTAGAAACAAGATCTTGCCAAGTTGCCTGGACTGATCTCGACCCATGGGCTCAGGCAATCCACTTGCCTTGGCCTCCCAAAGTGTTGGGATTACAGGCTGAGCCACCAAGCCCAGCCGCTGAGTAGTATATTGTGGATGTACCACATTTTGCTTGTTCATTTTATTACCAGTGGACTTCTGGAATGTATCTTGTTTTTGGCTCTTACGATTAAAGCTTATATGAACTTCATTTTACTTATCTTTTTAAAGCATGGCTCATACTTTTGTTGTAATTACTATGCTGTTCTCTTGGGGGATTCTTCCAAAAGAGGTGCAGATTTTGAGCTCTTGCTAGTCTGAAAATGCTTACTCTATCTTCATACATGAATAATATATTTGTTGAACATAACATTATGAAACTAAAGTTTTCTAGTTTCTGGGATTTTTACTTGTCTTCTAGTGTCCAAGGTTCCAGAAGAGAAAGTCAATGCCTCTTAGACCCTCTGCTCTTTGTTAGGGATTTTGGTTGAAGCTTGTGAGGTTTGCATTATTTTTGGAGTATGAACACTTGACTAGATTGTGGTATGTTTTTTGTTTGTTTCTTAGAGACAGGGTTTTGCTCTGTTGTTCAGGCTGGAGTATAGTGGCACAATCATAGCATGCAACCACACTCAGTTAATTAAAAAAAAAATTTTATTGTAGAGGCCAGGTCTCACTATGTTGCCAAGCCTTGTAGTATGTCTTTTTAATCCTGCCTGGACACTGGCAATGCCCTTAGGAGTGTGAAGATGCACACAAATCTTTATGATACCTCTCTTGAAGTTAATAATAGAATGCCATTGGCAAAACATTAGGAAGTTTGTATAAAGCTCCCTTATTTGTTTGAAGTGACAACATTTGGGTTATGCAGGAAAAAAGGATGTCATATTCTTTACCCTTCCTCTATGAATATTATTAAGTTATACATATATTGGTCCCCATGATGCTAAAAGAGGTATGATTTCTATATCACTTTCAAAGTTGGTGGTTCTTTGATTTATATATGTTATAGAAAGATAGATATGCTGTTGTAATTGATAACATTTACATTTTATTTTCTATGGAAACCATTTCTATGAGGCATCATCCATTAGACCTAGACCCCAAGTTCTCATTAAATGGCATTTCTATGGAAAATTAAAACATATGTAGAGTACAACTGCTTATACCTTCTTGTTTGCTACTTCAGGGAATCACAAGTGCACAATCTTATTACATTCAAACATTACTTGTTTATGAGCCAGAAATAAATTTTAGCTTTTGCCTCCTTTTTGGTTTATCTCTGATGTCAAATAAAATGGAATTCCAAATTCCAACCAATAGCATTTCATGTTGATTTTGTTCAGTGAGTTTTCCTGGTATCAAATAAAGTAAAAGCCATGGTAAAAAGCTTGCCAACATTGACTACATTCATAGTGTTCTCCAGTATGAGTCCTCTTTGTTAAATAACGTGAGAACACCTCCTAAAGGCTCTTCCACACTGATCACATATTTAGGGGGGTTTTCCCCAGTATGAGTTCTCTGATGTTGTATCATAAGCCTAGATGATGTCTAAAGCCTTGCCTGTGATGACTTCATCCATCATTTTTCTCTCCAGCATGCATTCTGTGATGTTGAGTAAGGAAAAGAAGCAAAGTGTGAAAACTTTCTCCAAATGATCACATTAATAGGGTTTCTCTCCTTTATGGTTCTTAAATGTGGGGGCAAATTGGTCACTCTTTTAAAGGAGTTTCCTAAATTCACTACAAATATAGAATTTTTCACAGGTATAATTTATCTTATACTGAATAAGGGAAATTTTGTGTCTATAGCCTTTTCCACAGTGATTACATTTATAGGGTTGTTCTCCTATGTGAGTTCTGAAACATACTGAAAGAAATCTATTTCAGTAAAGACTCTCATATACTCACCACATTTGTAAGGTCTGTCTCCTGAGTGAGTTTGCTTACAGTTCAAAAGACTTGAGGTCTGTTTAGAGACTGCTCTACATGTATTACATTTATACTCATATATAAATTATACATATACACACACACACACACACACATATATATATATATATATTTTTTTTTTTTTTCAGTTGGAGTCTCACTCTGTCGCCCAGGCTGGAATGCCATGGCACACTCACAGTCACCCCAGCATCAACCTGCGGGCTCCAGTGATCCTCCTGCCTCGGCCTTTCAAGTAGCTGGAGCTATAGGCACTACCACAACCAGCTAATTATTTTGATTTATTATAGAGACGAGGTCTTGCCAAATTGTCCAGTTGGTCTCAAACCCTTGGGTTCAGGCAATCCACTCGCCTCAGCCTCCCAAAGTGCTGGAATTGCAGACTGAGCCACTGAGCCCAGCCTTATTTATATTATTTTTAGAGCATGGGCAAATTCAACTGCTTTTTGGGAATCTATATTCATTCTACAACCATACCCTATCAAAATGGAATATTATTCCCATGTCCCATCTGCTCCTCCCCCAGTTTTATCCTGTCAGTGAATGGCATCACTGTCAACTCAGTAGCCAAGGACCTCTCCACCTTGATTTTGTATCAGTCCCTTTCTCCAGTATGACTTCTCTGATGTCAGAAAGTACATAACATGAAGAGGGATTTCTCACATTTCATACATCTGTAGGGTTTGTCACCTGTATAAGTCCTCTTGAGCCAAAGCTGGGAGTAGCTCTGAATAAAGTTTTCACTTTCTTACATTTAAATTGACTCTTTCCTGAATGATTTCTCTTATAGCTACTGAGGTTTGTGCTACATTTAAAAGATGTACCACATATATTTCATTTGTAAGACTTTTTTACGTTGAACTATTTGAACTAAGAAATTTAGTATTTTGACCGAAAGTAGTTCCACATTTATGATTTTCAGGTGCTTTTCTCTGCATTTTTGGTAACTGATTGAATCTGAACATTGTTTTACAATGAGTCATGTATGTAATGGTGTTTGCTAGTAGGAATATCAGATAGTGGAAAAAGGCTTGAATTTTATTTCACTTTCTCCTGATTTCCTTATTCTTACAGCCTTGCTCCAGAATTAATGCTTCCTCATTTATTCTACCCAACTCTCTTTGTCCTCCTACTGCTTTTCTTCTTCTCTTTCTTTTTTTTTTTTTGAGTTGGAGTCCCACTCTGTTGTCTAGGCTGGAGGGCAGTGGCATCCTCATAGTCACTGCAGCCTCGACCTGCTGGGCATAGGCGATCCTTCCACATAGCCTTCCAAGTAGCTGGAACTACAGACACACACCACCACACCTGGCTATGCTAATTTTTAAAAAATTGTTTTTGGGCCGGGCGCGGTGGCTCAAGTCTGTAATCCCAGCACTTTGGGTGGCCGAGGTGAGAAAATTGCCTGAGCTCAGGGGTTCCAGACCAGCCTGAGCAACTTGGTGAGACCTCGTCTCTACAATAAATAAAAATATAAGCCAGGCATGGTAGTACACATCTGTAGTTCTAGGTACTAAAAAGGTTGTTCTAGCTACTCGGAAGGTTGAGGTGGAAGGATCACCTGAGCCCAGCAGGGAGTGGCACTGCACTCCAGCCTGGGCAACAGAGTGAGACTCCTACTCACATAAATAT
>NW_007256179.1:68932-79923 GCF_000164805.1 Carlito syrichta | reverse complement strand
GAGTTGGAGTCTCACACTGTCACCCAGACTGGAGTGCAGTGGCTGATCCTGGTCACCGCAGCCTCGACCTACTGGGCTCCGGCAATCCTTCCACCTCAGCCTTCCAAGTAGCCGGAATTACAGGCACGCGCTACCACGCCCGGCTGATTTTTTGATTTATTGTACAGATGAGGTCTCACTGCCCAGGCGGGTCTCAAACCCGCAGGCTCAGGCAATCCACTCACCTCAACCTCCCAAAGGCGCGGGGTTACAGGCTGAGCCACCGAGCCCGGCTTATATATATATTTTGTAGAGACAAAATATTGCTATGTTGCTCAGGTTGATCTTGAACTCTTGGGCTCAAGTGATTTTTCTTTTTTGTTGGAATCTCACTCTGTCGCCCAGACTGGAGTGCAGTGGCTGCCCCTGGCCACCGCAGCCTCGACCTGCTGGGCTCCGGCGATCCTTCCACTTCAGCCTTCCAAGTAGCTGGAACTACAGGCGTGCGCTACCATGCCCAGCTGATTTCTTTTTTTTTTACTGTAGAGATGAGGTCTCACCAAGTTGCCCAGGCAGGTCTCGGACCCGCAGGCTCAGGCAATCCACTCACCTCAGCCTCCCAAAGGCACAGGATTACAGGCTGAGCCACCGAGCCTGGCTTCAAGTGATTTTTCTCCTTCTTCTGCCTCTTAAAGTGCTGGTATTACAGTCATGAGTTACTGCACCCAGAAAAGAAATTTTGATGGTGGAAGCAGAGGTCAGATTGATTCAAGACCATGAGACAAGCAATGAGAGTGGCCTTTAGAAGCTGGAAAATGCAAAGAATGTATTCTCCCTTCCTGTCTTCAGAAAGAAAGCTAACCCATTTTAGATTTTTGATCTCCAGAACATAACATAATACATTTTTTTAAAGAAAGCAAGATTTTTTTTTTATTATTATGAAAGTAGTTTTTATTTTGTGTACCTCTCAGAAAGTAGGATTTATTAAGAGGACAGAAGAGCTCCCACAGTGGGAGGGGTCCCAAGGAGGTTGCTCATTTATGTTGTTTTAAGCCACTAAATTTGTGGTCATTTGTTACACCTAAGGGTCAGCAAATTATAGCCTCCAAGTTTTGTCCAATATGCTCCCTTTTGTGGAGTTGGGGAGGGATGGCTCATGAACTAAAAGTAGTAGTTTACATTTTGAAGTGAATGGTGAAAAAAAGAATTCTGACATGAAAATTATATGAAGTTCAAATTTAAGCTTCTGTAAAGTTATATTAGAACACAGCTATGCCCATTTGTTATATATTGTCAATAGCTACTTTTGTGTTATGGCATGGTTCAGTAGTTGTGATGGAGATCATATAGCCCACCAAACCTAAAATGTTTACTATCTGGCTTGCCCTGTTTTACACTGCCATGTTTTGTGGTAATTTTTTACACAGCAGTGGATAATTAATACAGAGCATCTTCTTGTCCCTTGACTTGGGACTGAGCCATGAGACTTGTTTTGTCAAACAGGATGTTAGCAGCTGTGATGCGAGTAGAGACTTGGAATGTGCTAATGTGGTTGAATGTGCCCTTTTGCACTTTTGCTATTGCCATAAAAAGAACATGACTTGGCTAATTCACCAGTCTAAGAAGGATGAGAGACAAGGGGAACAGGTCTGATCTGTTGGGAGCCAACATCTATAGCTACATGGCTGAGGCCTATAAAGGCCCATCTGGAAGATCGCCTCTGACATAGGATATCAGTTATACCTATAATATTGGCGTGTGATTAGTGACCAGTGTGCATACATGGCAGTAAAACTTATAAGGAAATCTCAATACACCTGATGGAAAGTGCATAGCAGAATTATTTTTCTCTGTCTTTCTAAGTTTTACTTCTTTCTAGATATTTTTTAACTTCTATTTCCTGGTAGACTGGGTAGTCAGCTCTTGTTCCCGAAAGCTGTTTCCCCTAGGGCTAAAATTAGAAACTAAATAGTTTTGTCGCCCTGCCCCTAGCCAGGCAGAACGTTTTCTTTTGTTTCGTTAATTACCGAAACTCGGTCTGCTTCAGCCCATGGCCGCCATCTTGGCAGCCCTGCATTTCCTTGTTCAAGAGTGTGACAGCTACTATTTGATTTTTAGAGTAGACTTGTTAGGATAAAATAGATACATATGTTTTGTTTCCTTTTGCTACATTATTCAAATATAATAATTACTATATGATTTATAAAAGAATTAATGATGAGGTATTAGCTTAATAGGATATAGCATAGTATTAAAGTCCAATCACTAGATCATATAAAAATTAAAGTTTAGACATATGAAACATATGAATTATAGTAAAGTTTTGTAGTTTAAGAATAAGTTTTAACTGAGTTATAAGGCATTACGTTAAATCATAATAGGTTAATAGTATAACTGACAGTTAAGTTATTTAACTAAACTTATAGATTATAGTATAGTGTTAAGTTGATAATATTAATCGTTAAAAATATTGGGAGTCAGTGAACTTGGATTAAACCTAGAGTTAACTTAGAAAAGTTTTTTGTATTAATCAGGGTATAGAACAAAGAGTATAATATGAATGATTCATTGAACATTATGGAAAACACTTTGAATGATTTGTATTGAAATTGTGCACCTGTGACCTTAATGTAAGCACGGCAGGCATCATGGAATTCGAATTGTTTGCTTGGAAATTGCAGATCTTGTGGTGGTCTTGTGATGCATAGTTTGTAAAGCATGGAACTTGTACGCCCCCAGTAAGTGATTATCACACTGCTGGAGGGTATAGAAAATGGTATATAAGTTGGAAGGAGTCCGAATAAAATTTGGCTTCAGTCCTGAGCAGACTGTTCCCAGAAGAACTGCCTCCGAGTAGTCTCTTCTCGCCGTCCACATTCTCTGGTGCGGGTCCTAACCCACCCTTGGTCAGTGCTGGTCACCGACACTGATCCCCAACTGAGCCTGAAGGTCAGCCTAGATGAGTCCATCCTTGAAGAGCAGGCCCCCAGTTGACCTGCAGACTCTTGAGCCAGGATAAATGACTGTGGTTGTAAGCCCCTGAATTTGGGGGTCAGTTTGTTGTACAGTCTTACTGTGGCAATAGCTGACGGATACATATTCCCTGTAGCAATGTAAATAAGAGCATTCCCCTTGGTTTAAATTGTTAAAACAAGGAATGGCCATTGTTTTTAATCTTGATATAATGTTATATGATAACAGAACAAAAAAATTCTTCTTTTCCTTTTTTTTTTTTAGTTGGGTTTCACTCTGTCACCCGGGCTGAAGTGCAGTAACACAACATGGGCTCACTGCAGCCTCAACTTCCTGGGCTCAGGCAATCCTTCCACCAGTCTCCCAAGTAGCTGGAATTGCAGGTGCATGCCACCACACCTGGCTAATTTTTTTTTCTGTAGAGACAAGGTCTCACTGTGTTGCCTAGGCTGGTCTCGGACTCCTGGGCTCAAGCAATCTTCCCGCCTTGGCCTCCCAAAATGCTGGGATTATAGGCATGAGCCACTGCACCTGGCCAGTATGATTTTAACTAGGGGAGAACATGCACAAGGAAAACAAAACTAGTAAGAGGGAATATGTTAAAATATTAGAGAGATCATGATCCAAATAAAGCACTTTTTGCTGTCCCTAGTGAGAACTTACTATAAGTAGTTAAGAAAATAAAGGGATTTATCCTAGAATTCAAGAAAGCATCGAACGGCTTTGCTACAGCAAAGGCAGCTCTTGGCCTTCAGGTGCCAGAACTTCTAGACTTTGTGAGAATAGCACCATCAGTCATAGGTTCTGCTTTGTCAATCTGTCAGTTCTGTGTTCTTTGGTGGGAGGGAGGACTATGAACAGCCCAACTGAGGTCAGGTGCCCACTTCTGCACCAGTTAGCCAGAGCCAGAATGTATGTTGTGCAGGCCCCATGGGTGATGTGCTGGGGGGAGGGCAGGACATTGCCAGAGGATGACAATTAGTGACCTGCTGAACTCAAGTAGGTTCTTGGGCAATTTCCCCCTAATTTTCTTTTTACTGAACATTTAAAGATGAATTTTGGCTGGGCGTGGTGGCTCACACCTATAATCCCAGCCCTTTGAGAGGCCAAAGCCCAGCAGGTCAACACTAGAGTGGTCATGAGCCTGCCATTGCACTCCAGCCTGGGTGACGGAGTGAGACTCCAACTCAAAAAAACCCCAAAAAAACAAAAAAAACAGTATAGGCTCAGAGAAGTACACCTTCTATCCTCGCCCTTTCCACATTAGTCTCTCTACCACCTAGGAATGAATAATTTTTTTTTTTGAGTTGGAGTCTCACTCTTGTCGCCCAGGCTGGAGTGCAGTGGCACACTCACAGCCGCTCCAGTGTCAACCTGCTGAGCTCAGGTGATCCTTCCACCTCAGCCTTCCAAGTAGCTGGAACTACAGGCATGTGCCACCACGCCCAGCTAATTTTTTTATTTATTGTAGAGATGAGGTCTCACCAAGTTGCACAGGCTGGTCTCGAACCCATGGGCTCAGGCAATCCTCTCAACTCAACCTCCCAAAGTGGCATGGGTCACCGCATCCAGCCAAGGGAATGAATAATTTTTGAATACTTTTTAGTTTGTTATTTTATTGTTCTTTAAATATATATTTTTGTATGTTTAAAAATAAACATATATATACAAATATAGACATGAGTCTATGTATGTGTATAGTACACACACACATATATATTACATATATGTGCTTCCTTCCCAAACCCACTGGGAGGCCCTACAAGTCACTAGCAACATGTGGGACGTGTAACCTCCTTCAGGGAGGGCAGTGAAAAATTGAGACCAACAATTCAATTGATAGTTTTTCCTTCAATGACTGTTCACTCAATACTTAGTATATCCCAGGCACTGTTGGAGAATGCCAGGTCTGCAGTAAACAGGACACACACAGAACCCTTGGTTCTAACTAGAGAAGAACACCTCCCCAAAAAAGTAAAATATAGGTATGGGTAAAGACCTAAAGAGGTAAAGGGATGAGCTGGGCAAATATCTGGAGGAAGGGTATCTCAGGCAGGGGGAATAGATGGCAAATGCAAAGGCCCTTAGGTGGGAGAACATTGTGCATGTTGGAAGACCAGGGAGAGGAACAGTGTGGATGCATCTGAGCAAGGTTGGGGGAAGGAAGTGTATTGATGCACTCAGAGAGGTAACAGGGCTGACCTGGCCAGATCTTGTAGATTCCAGAACTTGACAGAATTGGAGGGCAAGGGTCAGATCTGGTATGACCTTGGAAACTAAGCAAAGGATCTTATTCTTTAGCCAAGAGCAAAGTGTGTGCCAATGGACAAGACACCAATGACACATACTTATGTGACTGCTCCACAGATCTCCCTTCAAAGAGGGACCTGCTGCCAGCTGTGGGTTTCTTCATATGGTAAAGGTCATTCTTTCCCAATGGCTCTTGGTCAGAGAGAGAGCAAATACTTGGTCGTACTTCCTGGATGTTTGCCTCCAAAGCAGGAGTACTCTAACAGGCAGTCTTCAGTCTGTGTTTCAGACCTTATTGCTGGGCAATCTTGTGGTCTGACAGTGCTTCCTGCCCAATTCTGCTTTCTCCCCTTTTTATTATTTTTATTTCACTGGTGTTACTTGGCAATAAATCTGCTGCATTTCTTCCTTTCCTCCTCCCTTTCCCCTTTCCTTCCCTTCCCTTTTTTTTGGTGACGGGTTCTGGCTATGTTGCCCAGGCTTAAATGCAGTGGCTATTCACAGGTGAGTTCATAGTGCACTACAAACTCAACCTCCTGGGCTCAGGCAATCCTCCCACTTCAGCCTCCCAAGTAGCTGGGACTACAGATGTGCAACTATACCTGGCCTTCTGCACTAATAAGTCCATCTCAGCATCTACTGACCCTGAACTCTGATGCATGGGGAAGCCAGACAGGAAAATGAGGGGAAAGGAGGCAAAGGAATTGCTACATAAAAGTTCAAACACAAGCCGGGCTCGGTGGCTCAGCCTGTAATCCCACACCTTTGGGAGGCTGAGGTGAGTGGATTGCCTGAGCTCGCGGGTTTGAGACCCGCCTGGGCAGGCGAGACCTCATCTCTACAATAAATCAAAAAATTAGCCGGGCGTGGTAGCGCGCGCCTGTACTCCGGCTACTCGAAAGGCTGAGGTGGAAGGATCACCGGAGCCCAGCAGGTCGAGGCTGCGGTGGCCGGGAGCGGCCACTGCACTCCAGTCTGGGCGACAGAGTGAGACTCCAACTCAAAAAAAAAAAAAAAAGTTCAAACACAGCTGCGAGATAGACTCCAGCATAGAAATGGGTAGACAATATTAAGTGACCAGTCCCTTCAAAAATTGGGTAGCTAATGAACATACAGGAAATTTGCAAACTTGGTGGTTATTAAGGACATGCAAGTTAAATAAACAATACATTTAAATTTCTGGATTGGATATTGTGGCAGACAGAATTCTAGATGGCACCCATTTTAAGATGGCACCTTATGGTGCCTGCTGTAGTTGCACCATGCTTAGGTTAAATGGCAAAGCAGAGGGATTCTGCAGACATTCAAAAACAGTCTGTTGGCAGTCTTTAAAAAGGGGCTTAGTTAGAGAAACTTCAGCTGGCCTGGAAAAAGCAAGCAGCTGTGAGTTCTATAGCTACAAGGACATGGATTCAGTCAGTAACCCGAATGAGCCTGAAAATAGGTTACCTCCCAGTTGAATTTACGGATGAGAATATGACTGACAGTCTGATTGCTACCTCTGGAGACCCTAAAACAGAAGACCCAGTTAAGCTATGCCCAGGCTCTTGATCCACAAGTATTTACCACAAGCTGCTAAATTTATGGTAAGTTGTCACACAACAGCAGAAAACAATATAGGCATGCAAAGTTTAACGAACTTGAGTCCCTGCTGCTGCGCATGGGTGGTGTAGCCTTCTCATACTGTTGGTGGAAGGGGTATGAGAGAAATTCCATATGTAACTAAAACTATTTGAAATGTTCATACTGTTCTCCCTATCATCTAGGAATTCCACTTAATAACAGTTTTTCCTACATGTGCTTCAGTAGTTAGTTAACAATAGCAAATTTGCATTCAGGACTTATTGTGTGCAGAGTGCACAGACATTAGATAATGCAGGCCTCACACAGCCCTCTACATATATACTCTACTTCTATTTTTTAAATGACAAAATTTCGTAAGTCTTGTTGAAGTTTTCTGACTCCATTTATGGAACTAGAAAGTATCTGTGCTAATAAACAGAAGTTAGTCTGTTTGAATCCATAGTCACCCTTAATCTCCTGATGGATTACCACCAAAATAAATTCAATAATGGATACATGGGTAATGATAAAGCACATATTGTCAAATGTTAATTATCTAAACTAGGAGTTGAGTACATGGGTGTTCACACAATTCTTTTACATTTTCTGCATGTTGAAAATGTTAGGGGAAGTCAAGTCCAATACATTTAATTTTTGTAAGTTCACACCTCTTTGGCTGAAGGAATTACTCATCAGTAGTTTCTAACAAGCTGTCTCTAAGTCTCCGGTTTTTGCTTCTATTAAAAAATACTCTTAGAGCCGGGATTGGTGGCTCAGCCTGTAATCCCGCGCCTTTGGGAGGCTGAGGTGAGTAGATTGCCTGAGCCTGCGGGTTCGAGACCCGCCTGGGCAGGCGAGACCTCATCTCATTACAATAAATCAAAAATTAGCCGGGTGTGGTAGCACGCGCCTGTAGTTCCGGCTACTCGGAAGGCTGAGGTGGAAGGATCGCCGGAGCCCAGCAGGTCGAGGCTGCGGTGGCCAGGAGCGGCCACTGCACTCCAGTCTGGGCGACAGAGTGAGACTCCAACTCAAAAAAAAAAAAATACTCTTAGGCCGGATGTGGTGGCTCAGGCCTATAATCCCAGCATGTTGGGAGGCCGAGGTGAGAGAACTGTCTGAGCCCACAGGTTTGAGACCAGCCTGGGCAACTTGGTGAGACCTCGTCTCTACAATAAATAAAAACTGAGCTCGAGGGTTCGAGACTAGCCTGGGCAACTTGGTGAGACTGCATCTCTATAATAAATAAAAAAATTAGCTGGGCGTGGTGGCGTGGCCCTGTAGTTCCAGCTACTTGGAAGGCTGAGGCAGAAAGATCACATGAGTCCAGCAGGTGGAGGCTGCGTTGGCCATGAGCGTGTCCCTGCACTCCAGCCTGGGCGACAGAGACTACAACACAAAATTTTAAAAAAACCAGCAACAAAACTCTGACAGAGTCAGATGTGGTGGCTCATGCCACCCCAGAACTTTGGGAGACCGAGGTGGGAGAATTTCTTGTGGCCAGGAGTTCAAGGCCAGCCTGGGCAACATAGCGAGACTCCACCTCTACAAAAAAAAGAAGAAAATAGGATGGGTGTGGTGGTGTGCGTCTGTAGTCCCCGCTACTCGGGAGGCTGATGCAGGAAGTTCGCTTGAGTCCAGGAGCTCGAGGCTGCAGAGAGCTTGATCGCCACGTCGCTGCTCTCCAACCAGGGTGACAGAGCGAGACCTTGTCTCTAAAACAAGACAAAACCAACTCCGACCAGAACACCTAGGGCGTCAGAGGTAAATGTCCGCCACAGGACCAGCAGTTCTCTACCGCCCCCTGCAGGCCGGGTTCGGCGTCCTGCGGGGTACTTCGAATATGAATCGCAGCGAAAAAGGTTTGGACGCTGAGGGAGCTTTTTCTTTTCTCCTGTGGGCTCGCTTAAACCCAGGTGGCCTGGAGATGCTCCCTGAAACCTCGAGGACCTCAGCAACCAGGACCTAGGTTGGCCTCCTCTAACCGCAGATGGAAACGGCCCCAAGCCCACGCGACCAGGGCCGGGAAGGGGCTGCGGGGCCTTCTGGGAATTGTAGGCGGTGAACGCGCGCATGTGCGCGCGGAATGAGTGCTCACGCGCAGCGGAGCCCCGGGGTAAATGCGCATGCGCAGCGCGGGGCGGGGGTTGTGTGTGCGCGTCCCGGAGTGGGCGCGCATGCTCAGCGGGAGCGCGGATGTCCGCCTTTGCCCGCTGGAGGCCGAGGAGAAAGCTGCCTGGGGCTTCTCGGTTCTACGCTCGCGCCCGCCCGGCCCCGAGAACGGCAAGCGAGGAGTCGCGGCCTCGGCTCCGCGGCGGACCCGGACACCCCCTCGGCCCGGCCGGCCTGGCTTCTCCCCCCGGTGTGGGGGAGCCTGGGCTGGGGGCTGCGGGCGGCTCGAGTCGCGTCCGGCAGCGGCGTCTCCAGGTCCCGCTTCCCGGCCGGGGCCTCTCCTACCCCCGGCCCGACCTCGGGCGCTCTAGTCTCTGGCAGCTCGCGTGGTCGGCCGTCGGAACGACGCGTCGGCGCCCTGACCCGGCGACTGCCCCTCCCGAAACTCTCCTGGAGCTGGGTCTTCCTGGCCCCGGCCTGGCGCAAGCCCCACATCCGCTTAAGTCCTCGCCTGCAGTAGCTGCCGGAGTCGGCAGGAAAGAAGGACGCGGAGGGGGCTCTTTTTGTGAATCCCGGGGGAGAGAAACGGAGGCGGTGTGGATCCTGTGGCGCCCCCCTACGTCAGGGAAGGCCTTCTGGGAGACCGAGAGAAGAGGCCGCGTCCAGCAGCTGGACACAGGCGTAGCGGGCCCTTCTGGCAAAGGTTTTGGGTCGAGTAGAAGCCGGTTCGGCGCTTTCTTCCTCGGCGCAGGTGTGGGGTGGCACGGGTCGGCTCGAAGGCGGTGTTGAGCCGGCCACGAGAAGCCTCGCCAGCCCTGTTTAAGAGAGCTGCAGCTGGCCGGGCGCGGTGGCTCAAGCCTGTCATCCCAGCACTTTGGGAGGCCAAAGGATGGCCTGAGCCCAGGGTTTCGAGACCAGCCTGGGCAACTTGGCGAGACCTCATCTTTACAATAAATAAAAAATTAGCCGGATGTGGTATCGCACGCCTGTGGTTCCAGCTAGTGGGATGGCTGAGGCGGAAGGATCGCCGGAGCCCAGCAGGTCAAGGCTGCGTTGACCGTGAGCGTGCCACTGCACTCCAGCCTGGGTGACAGAGTGAGACTCCGACTCCAAAAAGAAAGAAAGAAAGCTATAGCTGTTCATAAAGATTAAGAGTCACTGAGGGCATTAAGATAGGCCAGGTAACACATTTATTCCAAAATCAATATGCCTTGTGTGGGGGAAGGGGGTGAGAAAGGTAGCGACCTCAGGCAAGGAGACCTGTGAAGAGGGGGCATGACCTAGGGAGTGGCTTCAAGTATTGGGGGCATAGGTGACCTTTGTTAGGGAGAAAGAAGCATCTTTATTGTCTGGATATGTGGACTGTGGCGAGTGTATCCATTTTCAACACCCTGGGATACTACTACCCTACCTTCACTGTTCTCACACAGTCATCCATATGTACAAAGAGGCTTTTTTTTTTTCAGTCATTGTTTTGTTTTCTCTGCAAATTACTTTTTTGGAGTAGCAGTATAAAATGGATATATTTTCAGGCCAAGAGACACTTCTGTAACTTACTCTTTAAAATTGAGTGTATCACATTCCTATTGGTGTATCAGAACGTCCTGTATGTTGGACAGTGTGTGTGTCCTAGTTTTTTGCCACTACAAATAGTGTTGTAGTAAAGAGCCTTGAGTATATGTCCCTTCAAAGGATGGACTTTTTTACAAGTGGGGGACCTGGATCAAAGGGTGTGTGTCTGTTCAGTATTTAAAGATGTTGCCAGAATACTTTCCAAGCCAATCAGTACCAATTCATTTTCCCACCAGCTTTAGATATTAGCTGTCTTTTTAATTTTGCCAGTCTGATGAGTAAGAAAATATTCTTTTGCTACTTTATGTTTCCTTTATCATCAGTAATCCTGATCAACATTTTGCATACACTACTTAGTAGCTATTTAGATTTCTTCTTCCTTTATTATTTATTTATTTATTTTGAGTTGCAGCCTCGACCTGCTGGGCTCTGGCGATCCTTCCACCTCAGCGTTCCAAGTAGCTGGAACTACAGGCGCGGGTTACCACGCCCGGCTCATTTTGATTTATTGTAGAGATGAGGTCTCACCAAGTTGCCCCGGC
>NW_007256179.1:62951-68912 GCF_000164805.1 Carlito syrichta | reverse complement strand
GCAATCCACTCACCTCAGCCTCCCAAAGCATGGGATTACAGGCTGAGCCACTGAGCCCGGCTTCTTCCTTTAAATGTTAGTTCAGGGCCTTTGGATCCACTCATCTATTCAGTTACCAATTTGTAGAAGCTGAAGCTGTATGTTTCTATTAATGTGTTGCTGTTATGTATCTGTTTTCTTTATAATTTTTGCACACAGATTTTACAGGTTTTTTTGTTTTGTTTTTCTTAGTTGGGGTCTGGTTGGAGTGCAGTGGCAGGATCATGGCTCACCGCAGCCTTGACCTCCTGGGCTCAGGTGATACTTATGCCTCAGCCTCCAGAGTAGTTGGGACTACAGGTGCAGGCTACCACACCTGGCTAATTTTTAAATTTTCTTGTAGAGGTGAGGTCTCACTATGTTGCTCAGGCTGTTCTTGAGCTGCTGGGCTCAAGCAATCCTCTTGCCTCAGCCTAGGTTTTACAGTTCTTAGAGAGTCACATGTGTCATTTTCTAAATGACTTCTGGGATGCTTATCTTGATTTAGAAGGTCTCCTGCCCCCAAATCAAACATAATCCCCGAAAAGGAGTTGGAAAACAATGGCTTAACGGGTCCCCTATTTCTGTAAACAAAGTTTTATTGGAACATAACCACACCCATTTGTTTAGTATTGTCTATGGCCGGTGTCTGGCATAGTTGAGTAGTCATGGCAGAGACGTTATGGTCTGCAAAGCTGAAAATATTTATTATTGGGCTTTTACAGAAAAAGTTTAATTCCTGACCTAGAAAGATACACACTTGTGCTAGCACTGCTTAGCACTACAGATATCTCTGCTACTGAACCAGAAAAACATTCTTGTTGTTACTAATGTTGTGCTTTATTCTTAACTTTATTACTAAATTATTAACTGTTACTCATCTCTTTTTGCATGCTCTTGTGTTCCTCTGATATTTGTGTCTGTTTTAGGGCCTATTCAAGACTGGTTTATGTCTATCAACTTAATATATGTGATGTCTGACTATTCCTTTAGCCAGTTATTGCTGGACTTTTTTACCCATATGATCTTTAAGTTGTTTTATTCAGTAAGTTGGTGGGGGGGAGTTGAATTGGAATTGTTATAAATTCATTTTGCAATTTCATGTAGATTGATATTTTAATATGATTGATTTTTTTTTTTCCTTTAGAGACAGGGTCTCCCTCTGTTACCCAGGCTGCAGTGCAGTGGTATGATCTCTGATCAACACTGCCTCAACCTCCTGGGCTCAGGTGATGCTTCTGCCTCAGCCAACTGAGTAGTTAGAACTACAGGTGCCCTTTCTCTTCTTTTTCTTTTCCCCTCCCCTCTCCCTTTCTCTTATCTCCTCCCAGTTCAGTATGCTTGCATCTCTTGATAGCCAGCATTCTCTTAGATCTGCAGTTGGGTGAAACACACTCAAGCCTCAGCACAACTTTCTTTTTAGTTTTAGCCTTTTTCTGGAAAATCAGCTTAGTCTGCCCTCCATAGCCATTTTGCTTCCTGTCATAATGCTGCTTTCTCCGGGCATACAGAGAATTCTTGCCCTTCTTGTACTGTGTCACTTTGTGGGGTCGGTGCTTGCCACATTTTTTTTTTTTTTAAGTTGGAGTCTCACTCCATTGCCCAGGCTGAATTGCAGTGGCACACTCACGGTCACCCTAGCATCAACCTGCTGGGCTCCAGCAATCCTTCCACCTCAGCCTTCCAAGTAGCCGTAACTACAGGTGCACACTACCACATCCAGCTAATTTTTCTTCATTTATTGTAGAGACAAGGTCTCGCCAAGTTGCCCGGGCTGGTCTCGTACACGTGTTAAAGGTATTTTAACCTGCAGAGAGGTTAAGAGAGTAATAGAATAATATATAAACAATAAAGATGATATGTATCATCATTGAAATTTTCCCTGTGTTAACATGTCAGATTTTCAGGTTTTGATTTTTGTTTGTTTTACATCAAACATCACAGGTATCAGTGGGGTCTTGTCTATTCCCAATCTCTTTCCCTTCTCTTCTCAGATGCCACTTTCTTGAGATTGGAGGATATCTGTCTGGTTGATGTTTTGCTCTTTTACTCCTTAAATATCCATCTCTGGTTTTTTTTTTGTTGTTTTGTTTTTGTTTTGAGCTGGAGTCTCACTCTGTCGCCCAGGCTGGAGCAGTGTGACATGCTCACGGCCACTGTAGCCTCAGCCTGCTGGCACTCAGGCGATTCTTCCGCCTCAGCCTTCCAAATAGCTGGAACTACAGGTGCATGCAACCGTACGCAGCTACTTTTTTGGTTTATTGTAGAAACAAGGTCTCGCCAAGTTGCCCAAGCTGGTCTCAAACCCCTGGACTCAGGCAGTCCTCTTGCCTCCAAAGTGCTGGGATTATAGGCATGAGCCACCGCTCCCAGCTTACATTTCTTATATCCAGTCATTTAAACACATTCAGGCATCTCTTACTTAATGTGAGTAATCTCTTTCTGCCTGTCACACGTTTATTTCAAGTGAAAATGTTAACCAGGAGCTTACTTCCCAACCAAACCCCCCAGTCAGTTCCATGCACCGTAACTGAGACAATAAAATGCACCTAAAACACTGTAAAATGTCCATGTATAAGGAATAAACTGATGTATAATAGATAGTTTAGAGTATCACATTCTGTTCACTAAACAATGTGGTTGCTCGCAAGCAATTTTAATGTTATAACCCCTTTCATTATCATTGTGGTTCTCGTCTTGCTGCCTTCACAATTTTCAACACTTTCTCAACTTTCTGGACACTAATTATACAACACTAAGCAAAAGCAAGGAATAAATGTAAGAGACACTGGGATACTTAACACTGTATTGTGGCAGAAAATGGTTGGTACTGAATATACCTCTGTGAGCATTAGCATTGGCATCATCTAAGATACTTCTTTTGGTACTTGGTGTACTTTTGTTTTTTTGAGTCTGTCTCACTCTGTCTCCCAGGGTGGAGTGCAGTGGCACACTCATGGCCACCGCAGCCTCGACCTGCTGAGCTCAGGCAATCCTTCCACTTCAGCTTTCCAAGTAGCTGGAGCCACAAGCATGCATGGCTAATTTTTTGAATTTATTGCAGAAATGAGGTCTCACCATGTTGCTCAGGCTGGTCTCAAACCCCGGAGCTCAGGCAGTCCTCTTTCTCCGCCTCCCATGGTGCTGGGATTACAAGCATGAGCCACTGCACCCAACTTGGTGTACTTTTCAAAATATTTCTTGAGACAGTTTACCCAATGTATTTGTTAAGACAGTTGGGGTGAGGGGGTGAGGGGAGGTTTTCTCACTATGTTGCTCAGGCTAGTCTTGAACTCCCGGCTTCAGGTAACCCTACTACCTTGGCTTCACAAAGTGCTGGGATTACAGCCACCATGCCCACCCAATGTATTTGAAATGTAGCTTTAGACTTCTCATGGTTTTCTTTTCTTTTCTTTTCTTTTGGAGTCGGAGTATCACTGTCGCCCAGGCTGGAGTACGGTGGCATGCTCATGGCTACTGAAGCCTCGACCTGCTGGGCTCAGGCGATCCTTCCACTTCAGCCTTCCAAGTAGCTGGAACTACAGGCATGTGCCATCAAACCTGGCAATTTTTTTTTTTTTAGTTGTAGAGATGAGGTCTCACCAAGTTGCCCGGGCTGGTCTTGAACCTGTGAGCTCAGACAATCCTCTCACCTCAGCCTCCCAAAGTGCTGGGATTACAGGCATGAGCCACCGTGGCCCACTCTCCCATCATTGAGTCTACATAATACACATTACATAAAAACATTCTTAAAGTATATTTATATGACTCCTTTTTTTCCCTGTTATGTGTAGGAAAGCTAGACTATAACCTATCAGACTGGGGGAGATTCTGAGTTTAGTTACACTTCTGTGTGATGTGAACAGACACTATTTATTTATTTTGGGGGAGAGGGATGGGATTTCATTCTATTGCCCAGACTGGTCTCGAACTCCTGGGCTCAAATAATCCTCCTGCTTCAGGCTCCTAAGTAGCTGGAATTACGGTACCTGTCACCATGTCTGTCAGACACCATTAATAACTTTCAATGACTAACAGAGTACAAACCCAATACTATATGCAGTGTTTTCCATAAGTTTTTATCTCATTCAATTTTAAATATAAAGTAATAGCCGGGCTCAGTGGCTCAGCCTGTAATCCCGCGCCTTTGGGAGGCTGAGGTGAGTGGACTGCCTGAGCACACGGGTTCAAGACCTGCCTGGGCAACTTGGCGAGACCTCATCTCTACAATAAATCAAAAATTAGCCGGGCGTGGTAGCGCGCGCCTGTGGTTCCAGCTACTTGGAAGGCTGAGGCAGAAGGATCGCCGGAGTCCAGTAGATCAAGGCTGCGGTGGCCAGGAGTGGCCACTGCCCTCCAGTCTGGGTGACAGAGTGAGACTCCAACTCAAAAATAAAATAAAATTAAGTAACAAGTACATTTTCACTGTATTTTTACTATATGTATATATATCTAACTTCCCAGGTGATTCTAATTATAAGAATCTAATGATAAGGTTTGGTGTTCAATTGAGGAATTAATACTCTGCCAACAATGTGAAATTAAAATTATACATGTTTTCTACACTCAGCCTTAATTAAAAGGAAATGTGTTAAGAAATAGTTAATTAGCTGCAACAAAGACCCAGTTAAGACTAAATTTGATTACATATTTGCTTTATATCTCACAAGACAAACTGCTTTTTCTTTTATAAATAATAAACAAAATTCAGAGGCTGGGCGTGGTGGTTCATACCTGTAATCCTAGCACTTTGGGGAACTAAGGTAGAGGGATTGCTTGAGGCTAGGAGTTTGAGACCAGCCTTGGCAACATAGTGAGACCCCGTGTCTATTTACAAAAAAAAATTCAGAATGGTGATTATGTCTAGGGGAAACTAAGGTGGCTGGCATGGGGGAGGAGAAACAGGCTGATGAGGTATTTGTAGTGTTTTCTTAAACTGGGCAGAAACAGAGTATACCAGTGGTCATTTTATTATAACTTATACCTTACACATGTATTATAGATACATTTATATGCCTTTAATAGGAATTAAATTTTTTTTAAGTAATGGAAATTTTATTTCCATTAAGAAATTAATGAAGTTCTTCCATTAATTGTAAAGACATAAAAGTTACTAAGTTACCAATAATTTCACTAACTAGTTTTGTTACAAGCACTTAAAGTGTAATCTTTAAATCTCTAGGTATGAAAATTTTATTGAAACCAGGAAATTCAGCCAGGCTCCGTGGCTCAGCCTGTAATCCCGTGCTTTGGGAGGCTGAGGTGAGTGTATTGCCTGAGCCTGCGGGTTCGAGACACGCCTGGGCAACTTGGCGAGACCTCATCTCTACAATAAATCAAAAAAATTAGCCGGGGGTGGTAGCGCGCACCTGTAGTTCCAGCTACTTGGAAGGCTGAAGCAGAAGGATCACCAGAGCCCAGCAGGTCGAGGCTGCAGTGATGTGGAGCGGCCACTGTACTCCAGTCTGGGCGATAGAGTGAAACTTCAACTCAAAAAAAGAAAAAGAAAAAGAAACCAGGAAATTCTTATTTCTTCTTTTTAAAAGGATGTTATGTGAAATCATGAAATATATACTCAGTATTCTTCCCTTACATTGTATTGTAAATGGTATCACCAGTGTAGTTTTTCTCTCCCTTTCTGTGCTCCTCAAAAACTACAGAGTTAAAAACAACTACTTTTTGAGATAACTATCCTGGTTCAGCATGTTTCTTTTGCAAATAAAGTGCTTCTAAAAGGTTTTGTGTGTGTGTGTGTGTGTTTTGTTTTGTTTTTTTTTTTGAGTTGGAGTCTCACTGTCACCCAGACTGGAGTGCCGTGGCCGCTCCCGGCCACCGCAGCCTCAACCTGCTCCGGCAATCCTTCCGCCTCAGCCTTCCAAGTAACTGGAACTACAGGCGCGCGCTACCACGCCTGGCTAATTTTTTGACTTATTGTAGAGATGA
>NW_007256179.1:57266-62931 GCF_000164805.1 Carlito syrichta | reverse complement strand
GGCCCCACATTGGGTGATGCCCACACGAATGGCAATGCAACCTCTAGTAGGAGGGTGGCGGTGCCGGCTCCGAGGAAAGGGTGGGGTTTCCACAGGAGGGGGTTCAGCCCCATCGAGCCTTGTGCCTGGCTATACTCTTAACCCTCACTTTTTTTTTTTTTTGAGTTGGAGTCTCACTCTGTCACCCAGACCGGAGTGCCGTGGCCGCTCCCGGCCACCGCAGCCTCAACCTGCTCCGGCGATCCTTCCGCCTCAGCCTTCCAAGTAGCTGGAACTACAGGCGCGCGCTACCACATCCGGCTAATTTTTTGACTTATTGTAGAGATGAGGTCTCACCAAGTTGCCCAGGCAGGTCTCGAACCCGCGGGCTCAGGCAATCCTCTCACCTCAGCCTCCCAAAGCACGGGATTCATAGCAGCCTCAACCTGCTGGGCTCAGGCATCCTTCCTCCTCAGCCTTTCAGGTAGCTGAAACTATAGGCATGCGCTACCACACCTGGCTACTTTTTTGATTTATTGTAGAGATGAGGTCTCGCCAAGTTGTCCTGGCTGGTGTTGAATCCAAGGGCTCAGGCAATCCTCTCACCTCACCTCCCAAAGTGCTGGGATTATAGGGTTGATTCCACTTTGGGACTTTTATGAATAATACTATTATGAACAGTCTTGTACACAGCTTTGGGTACCACTTGGTATGGGTTTTTAAATTGGGAATATGCTTAAGAGTAGAATTACTGGTGACAGGTCACCTTGTTGAGATTAGTAAATACTTCCCAACAGTTTTGCAAAGTGGTTATACCAATTTATATTCCCACAAATAATATGTGAGAGTTCCAATTGTTCTATTATGCATTCTTACCAAGACAAAGGTATTATGAGTCCTTTTAATTGTAGTCATTCTGGTGAGTGTGAGATTGTATATCATGGGTTTTTTAACTCAGCAGTAAGATATAATTTATGAATAATAAAATACACCCACGTTAAATGTACAGTTTTGACAAATGCATACAATTTTGTAATGACCAACACAACAAAGATAGAGAACATTTCCATCAGTCTAAAAGTTTTCTGTGCCCCTCTCCTCACCTAAGACCCTGATCTGCTTTCTGTCACTATAGTTTTGTCCCTGCTAAAATTTCATGTAATTTCTGGTGTTGGTCAAGATGGAGTAAGCCAATTACAGACTATCACTCCCACTGTCTGCAGCTGAAATCTCTGAACAGAATACAAAAACTACTACCTAAGAACACTGAAAAGCAAACAACAGCAAATAGATGGGCACTGAAATGAAAATTGGAATAATGATCTGTACTTAATAGACCTATGGTTTGTGCTTTTTTTTTTTCTGTCTAGTGTTTCTCTCAGTTTTGACATGAGAACAGGCCAAATCCTGGGAATGTGCAATAGGCACAGAGCAAAAACTCTAGAAAAAACCCTATTTCTAGCCAGAAAACCAGAAAAAGAAGACTTAGTTGACCAGAGTTTCAGGGGAATCCTGTTAATATTTTCTCACTCTCTTCACCCACTACTTTATCTCAAAGACATAACCCATTGCATGAAATTGCACAATAGTACAGGGGGCCAAAACTTTGAGAGAAAAAAACCTGTCTCTCTGGGCAGAGAAACGAGGAAAATGGGCCACTGTTGTCTAGAGAGTGTGCAGAGAATATAGATCATTTTTTTCTCTTGCTGCTACACCCCCAAAGGTGGCCCCAGCGGCACAGAACTGTCACAGAAGGTTTAAACTCTGAAAGAAACCCATTTCTCAGTCCAGAGAAACTAAAAAAGAGCTGCTTGGTGCTCAAAAAGTGTCAGGGGAAATCCTGGTGAGGAGAGAGCTAAAGAAAGAGATCCTCAGGTTTTGGGTCATGCCTGTAACCAAAACACTTTGGGAGGTTGAGGTGGGAGGATTGCTTGAGCCCAGTAGTTCAAGACCAGCCTAAGCAAAATAGCGGGAGACATTGTCTCTACAAAAAAAAAAAAAAAAAATTAGCTAGCATGGTGGCTCGTGTTTGTAGTCCCAGCTACTTAGGAGGCTGAGGTTGAAGGACCACCTGAGCCCAGGAGGTTGAGGCTGCTGTGAGCCGTAAGCATGCCACTGTACTCCAACCTGGGTGACAGAATGAGAGCTTGACTCAAAAAAGGGGGGACCCTCAAATTCAGTGTATGAACCACAAACGTAAGTCCTGGGCTCACCAGATTTATGAATGTGACATATAACCAAAGAAGCATTAGATAGGTTTTGATAACTAAATTGCACTATAAACCACCACCCAATTTCCAGAATAACTTCTGAGTTATGCAGCAGACCTACATTAGAACTATTATCCACATATCAACAAGGGTGCCTGGATGAAGCATATTTGTATACCTAACCCTTAACTGTACCCCACAATATCATAATAAAAAATATTGATTATAAAAAAAAAAACCTATTATCCACAGAAGATGAGGCAGAATTTACAGTCTAAACCTAGCTGGGTTTATTGCCCCAAAACCCCCCAAAATTCAACATTTTCAAACTGATTTGATAGAACTCAGAGTCTCACAACATAATATTCAAAATCTCCAGGAAACAACCTAAAATTATTTGACATAAAAACAAGGCAAATCTGATCAACACTTAAGGAAAGGACTTTCAACAGATGCCAATCCCAAGATGAAAAGATGTGGCAATTATCAAAGACTTAAAAGCAGCTATAACTATGTTCCATGAGGTTAAAGATAAACACATTTGAAATGAATGAATAGAAGTAGGAAATAGAAGTTACAAAAAAGAACTACATGGAAATTTTAGAAATGAAAAATAATAAAAGAATTCACTAGACAGATGAGCTAAATGGTAGAATAAAGTGACAAAGGAATCTACTTGACGATACATTACTAAGCAATCTAAGAAGGACATACAGAAAAAAATAACAAAATAATAAACAGATTCCTCAGGGACCTATAGAACAATATCAAAAGATCTTTTTTTTTCTTTTTTTTTCTTTTTTTTGAGTTGGAGTCTCACTCTTGCCCAGACTGGAGTACAGTGACCGCTCCCGGCCACCGCAGCCTCGACCTGCTGGGCTCTGGCGATCCTTCCGCCACAGCCTTCCAAGTAGCTGGAACTACAGGCATGCGCTACCACACCCGGCTAATTTTTTCATTTATTAAAGATGAGGTCTCACCAAGTTGCCCAGGTGGGTCTCGAACCCGCGGGCTCAGGCAATCCACTCACCTCAGCCTCCCAAGGCGCGGGATTACAGGTTGAGCCACTGAGCCTGGCTCAAAAGATCTAAAACAGTCACTGCATTCCAGCCTGCGTGACAGAGTGAGACTTCAACTAAAAAAAAAAAAAAAAATCAAAAATTAATGTCATTATTGCATCAGGAGAGAAGAAAGAGATTGGTGCAGAAAAAAATACTTGACGAAATAATGGCTGCAAATATCCCAACTTTGGTAAAAAACAAACAAAAAACATGTTTTACAAAATAAAGAAGTTCAATGATTTTCAACAGAAAACCATGGACAGACATATCATAATCAAACTGTTAAGAA
The DNA here is from genome assembly GCF_000164805.1 of Carlito syrichta. Taxonomy (NCBI): domain Eukaryota; kingdom Metazoa; phylum Chordata; class Mammalia; order Primates; family Tarsiidae; genus Carlito; species Carlito syrichta. The sequence goes on along the minus strand of NW_007256179.1, from coordinate 59,392 downwards.
CAAAAAAAACCCGGGCTAAGTGGCTCAGCCTGTAATCCCAGGCTTTGGGAGGATGAGGTGAGTGGATTGCCTGAGCCTGCGGGTTTGAGACCCGCCTGGGCAACTTGGCGAGACCTCATCTCTACAATAAATCAAAAATTAGCTGGGCGTGGTAGCACGCGCCTATAGTTCCAGCTACTTGGAAGGCTGAGGCGGAAGGATCGCCAGAGCCCAGCTGGTCGAGGCTGCGGTGGCTGGGGGCGGCCACTGCACTTCAGTCTGGGCAACAGAGTGAGACTCCAACTCAAAAAAAAAAAAAAAAAAAGACCAAAAAAAGAAGGAATGAAAACATTCCTGAAAACAAACAACAAAAAATGACACATTTCATGTAAAGAAACAATGATTGAAGTAATGGAAGATTTCACATTAAAACCACAGAAGCTAGAAGAGAGTGGAAAAACATATTTAAAGTACTGAAAGAAAAAACAAAACCCTGTCAAATTAAAGTTCTACATCCAGCAAAAATACCCTTCAGGAATGAAGCAAAAGAAAGGCATTCTCAGATGAAGAAAAACTAAGAGAATTCATCACTGGCATACCTGCACTAAAAAAATGCTTAAGAAAATTTTTCAGGCTAAAGAGAAATGACACCAGAGGGATTCCTGAAACTTCAGGAATGCAGAAAGAGCAACAGAAATAGTAACTAGGTAAATACAATAACTAATTTTCCTCATACATTCATTAAAATATGCATGAATGACGAAAGATAAAGCCGGGCTCGGTGGCTCAGCCTGTAATCCCGCGCCTTTGGGAGGCTGAGATGAGTGGATTACCTGAGTCCGCGGGTTCGAGACCCGCCTGGGCATGCGAGACCTGATCTCTACAATAAAACCAAAAAATTAGCCAGGCGTGGTAGCACATGCCTATAATTCCGGCTACTCGGAAGGCTGAGGCAGAAGGATCGCCAGAGCCCAGCAGGTCGAGGCTGCAGTGGCCGGGAGTGGCCACTGCACTCCAGTCTGGATGACAGAGTGAGACTCCAACTCAAAAAAAAAAAAATTATAACATTGGGCATTTAAAAAATGTAAGTAGATATAACACATATGGATAAAGGAATCTATATAACTGTGAAGCTTTTACCTTTTTTCAGAAAGTGTTAAGTATTAATTCTAAGTTGACTGGGAAGTTAGACATATATATCATAATCCCTAAAGCAGCCATTTAAAAAAAATACAGATATGTCTTAGGCCATTGCAGCTGCTATAACAAAAATACTACAAAGTACTACAAACTGGATGGCTTATGAACAATAGAAGTTTATTTTTCACAGTGCTAGAGGCTGGGAAATCCAAGATCAAGGCATTGGCAGGTTCAGAGTCTGGTGAGTGCCTACTTTCTGTTTCATAGATGGTATCTTTTTGCTATGTCCTGACATGGTGGAAGGGGCAAGAGATCTATCTGGGGCTTCAATAATCCTCATTACTTAATCACTTCTCAAAGTCCTCTATCTTCATATGGGGGATAAGGCTTCAACATATGAATTGGGGAGGCACAAACATTCAATTCATTATGATCACAGTCCTGAGAACCATTATACAAAGATATACAGCTAAAATGCCATTAGATAAACTAAGATGCAATGTTACAAAATATTCGAATAATCCAAAGTAGGCAAGAAAGAAGCAATAATAAACAGAAGAAACAAATAAAAAGACAAATAATAAAATTACAGACCTAAATCAACCGTGTAAATAATTAAACATGAATGATCTAAACACCAGTTTAAAAACAAAAATTGTCAACTTGGATAAAAAACACAAAAAAACAAGACCTAACTGTATGCTATCTACAAGAATTCTACTTTAAACGTAATGATACAGGTAGGTTACAGGTAAAAATATACATGGCAAACAGTAATTAAAAAAAAGCTAAGCCGGGCTTGGTGACTCAGCCTGTAATCCTGCGCCTTTGGGAGGCTGAGGTGAGTGGACTGCCTGAGCCCGCGGGTTCAAGACCCGCCTGGGCAGCGAGGCCTCATCTCTACAATAAATCAAAAAAATCGGCCAGGCGTGGTAGCGTGCGCTTGTAGTTCCAGCGACTTGGAAGGCTGAGGCGGAAGGATCGCCGGAGCCCAGCAGGTCGAGGCT
>NW_007256179.1:54445-57246 GCF_000164805.1 Carlito syrichta | reverse complement strand
AGCGGCCACTGCACCCCAGTCTGGGCGACAGAGTGAGACTCCAACTCAAAAAAAACAAAACAACAACAACAACAACAAAAAGCTAGTGAGGCCAGGCACAGTGGCTCACATCTGTAATCCCAGCACTTTGGGAAACTGAAGTGGGAGGAACGCTTGAGGCCAGGTGTTCAAGACCAGCCTGGGCAACACACTAAGATTCCTATCTTGGTTTATTAAAAAAAAAGAAGGCCGGGTGAGGTGGCTCAAGTCTATAATCCCAGAACTTTAGGGAGGTCAAAGTGAGAGGATTGATTGCCTGCACCCGTGGGTTCGAGACCCACCTGGGCAGCGAGACCTCATCTCTACAATAAATCAAAAAATCAGCCGGGCGTGGTAGCGCATGCCTGTAATTCCAGCTACTTGGAAGGCTGAGGTGGAAGGATTGCTGGAGTCCAGCGGGTCGAGGCTGCGGTGGCCGGGAGCGGCCACTGCACTCCAGTCTGGGCAACGGAGTGAGACTCCAACTCAAAAAAAAAAAGTGAGAGAATTGCCTGAGCCCAGGGGTTCAAAGACCAACCTGGGCAACATGGCGAGACCTTATCTCTACAATAAGTCAAAAAATTTGCCGGGTGTGGTGACACATGCCTGTAGTTTCAGCTACTTGGAAAGCTAAGGTGGAAAGATTGCCTGAGTCCAGCATGTTGAGCTGTGGTGGCTGTGAGTGTGCTACTACACTCCAGCCTGGGCAACAGAGTGAGACTCTGACTCAAAAATAAAATAAGACTAAATAAAAAAAAACAGCCGGGAGTCAGGGAATGAGAGGAGCCCTGACATCAACATCAGCGTCACCACGGACACCGGCCAGATCACTTTGGAGAGAGAATTGAGTCAGATCACACCTGAGGACCACTCAGAAAACCACAAGAGCAGCCTCAAGTCACTAGCCATCCTGGAGGGTAAGGAGATGCTGAGCAAAGTTTCAGAGTCAGAAGCAGTAGACCTGCCAGATGTTGTACGGAGAAACCACACAGTGGCTTGCCCCGACATAACCAATTACCTGTCAGTGGACTGCAGGACGAGGTCCTATGGATCCAGGTATAGTGAGAGCAATTTTAGCGAAGATGACCAAGACCTTTCTAGGACGGAATTTGATTCCTGTGATCAGTACTCGATGGCAGTCGAAAAAGACTCAAGCAGGTCTGACGTGTCGGACACGGGATCGGACAACTGATCTCTGGTTTATGAAGAGCAGACCCCCCGGGACTGCCTGGGCCATTGATCCCTGCGAACTGCTGTTGTGTCTCTAAAGCTGTTGAAGAACCAGGAGGTACATCAGCACAGCACCTGGCTGCTTGTGCAGTCCCTGGAGAGCCTCCTTCCTCGGCTCCTGGCCCTCTCCAGTGCGGAAGAGGTGGACACAGTTCTCCAGAACTTTGCCTCCACTTTCTGCTCAGGTTTGTAAAGTTGTTTTTTTTTTTTTGAGCTGGAGTCTCACTCCGTCGCCCAGACTGGAGTGCAGTGGCCGCTCCCGGCCACCGCAGCCTCGACCTGCTGGGCTCCCAAGATCTTTCCGCCTCAGCCTTCCAAGTAGCTGGAACTACAGGTGCGCGCTACTATGCCCGGCAAATTTTTTGATTTATTGTAGAGATGAGGTCTCGCCTAGCTGCCCAGACGGGTCTTGAACCCGCGGGCTCAGGCAATCCACTCACCTCAGCCTCCCAAGGCGTGGGATTACAGGCTGAGCCACCAAGCCCGGCTGTAAACAGTTTTTTGCTGTATAGCCAACAAGATTATTCAGAGCATTTTGCCTTAATGGGCAATTACCATCACACTTGTAGTTGGAAGTGCTCAAAGCATGTTAATGAATCTTTGGGTTTCCCCAGTTCAAAGAGGGCAAAGAAATCTAAGACCTCTGCACTCCAGTCTGGGCGACAGAGTGACACTCCAACTCAAAAAAAAAAAAAAAAAAAAAGAAATCTAAGACCTATTGGAGGTGATTTATTTAAATTCTACAGCAGTCGATGGCTGGAATATATTGTGAGGTTGATACTTGTATAGGTTGGGAAGTAAAAAATGAAAGGCAGCTGCCTTCTAGAAAGCTGTAACTGACTGAAACAAAATGACATTCTGCAATTATTAAGACACTAAGTTCTCAGCATGCTTCTGCACCTTGGTGTCTAAAAATCATAGAGCAATGCGTTTTGGTATATTGAAATTTAAAATATTGTGAATGAGGTCTTGGATCAGATGCATACCAATGCCTCCCAGTATATTTTGAATTCCACCAAATATCCAAACAATGTGTTTATTGGTCCATTTTGTTTTATAAATAAATACTCAAGGCTGATAATTTATAAAGAAGGTTTATTTGGCCCACAGTACTGCATGGCAGTGGCATCTGCCTGGTTTCTGGTGAGGCCTCAGGAAGCTTTTACTCATGGGAGAGGCAAGAAGAGCCAGCATATCACATGGTGAGAGCGGAAGCAAGATAGGTTAGAGGAGGTACCAGGATCTTTTTAAAAAAAAATTTTAATTCTTTTTTTGAGTTGTAGTTTCACTCTTCCTCGCCCAGGCTGCAGTGCAGTGGCACACTCCCAGCCACTGCAGCCTTGACCTTTTGGGCTCAGGCAATCCTTCCACCTCAGACTTCCAAGTAGCTGGAGCTGCAGACACACGCCACCACACCCAGCTAGTTTTTGTGATTTACTGTAGAGACAAGGTCTCACCAAGTTGCCCAAGCTGGTCTCAAACCTCTGGGCTCAGGCAATCCTCTCGCCTCAGCCTCCCAAAGTGCTGGGATTACAGGCTGAGTCACCACACCC
>NW_007256179.1:50568-54368 GCF_000164805.1 Carlito syrichta | reverse complement strand
CAACAAATCAAAAATTAGCCGGGCGTGGTAGCGCACACCTGTAGTTCCAGCTACTTGGAAGGCTGAGGCGGAAGGATCACCAGAGCCCAGCAGGTCGAGGCTGCGGTGGCCGGGAGCGGCATTGCACTCCAGTCTGGGTGACAGAGTGAGACTCTAACTCAAAAATAAATAAAATAAAATAAAAATGTGAGGTACAATTCAGGATTAGGTTTAAGTGATCATTGCATATGTGAAGTTTGGGCCTCCCATTGATCCTCACTTCACCTGGTTTGGGATCAGGTACCCTTATTGATGTTATGTATGTTCTCACACCCCACCCCGCAGTGCCCGCTACTGCCAATCCCTTTCATGTAGTATTATGGTAAATGTTTAGGATCTGCTTATAAGTGGTAGCATGTGGTACTCTGCTCTTTGTTTTTGTGATACACTCTAAATCCATCCAAGTTGCTGCAAAGTTCATAATTTTGTCCTTCTTTGTGGGTACCAGACTCTTTTAAACAATAATTTCTCACATAAACTAATGGCACAAGAACTCATTCATTACTATGGAGAGGACACTAAAGTATTTATGAGGGCTCCCCACCATATGATTCCATCACCTTCCTCTAGGCCCACCTCCAACACTGAGGTTCACATTTCAATATGAGATTTGGAGGAAACAACAATCAAACTGTATCAGTGTGTAATATTCCAGTGTAATTTAGTAACATCACATTCTCTAATGTCAGACTCTTCCTGTCTGTTTAATAGCCGTACTGTAACTCAAACTGTATTTAAACAGGAATGCTGGAGGGAATATTGACCTAATGACATCAGAGAGTCATGCTACTATTATTGAAGGGCAGAGACCTAGAGTTTCAGCAGAGGAAAGAAGTGAAGAAAATAGGGAAGTAGCATTTCATATAGTGAATAATTTATTTAAGGATAGTTTTCTTGAAAGATAATACAGAAAGTAAGCATTTCATGGGTACATAAAGTGTAAGTAGGAATAAATGACTGTCTGATACTAGGGAGGTCAACTGTGCCTTTCCCTCAAATACAGGGTCTCTTGGATACAGAATACTGAGGTGGATGGAACTCCCTAGGCCTGTGCTTAAATGCAAAGGGCTGACCCTGCAACTGACACAGAATTGCTGAAAACCGCCATCTCCTCTTGCTCTTCTATCACTGAACCTTGTACATGTTAGTCGTTGTGCTTACCACATTTATCATAGTTATTTTTTAATACATTCACCCTCCCTTCCATTTCTCCTGTCATACTGTTAGCTCTTTGAGAGATGAGATCATGTCTCATTCATTTATTTTCCAACAAGGAAAACATCACATATACATGGGAAAAAATTCAAACTCAGTTACTGGAATGTGGTACAAAGTTGACTGATGCGTTAAGAGGTGGCTTAATAAGTATCTTTAAGTAACAGACCAAAGTGTCCTTTGTCAAGAGGACAAGAAAAAGATACTTCAATCTAAACATATATAAGGAAGAACATTTTTTAGTATGAGAATTATCTAAGTTATAGCAAGCACCTGAGGAATCTATAGGCATTCTATTCCTGGACTTCTCAAATAACTCTATAACCTATCAAAATGATATAAAGAGACATAACCTCTCAACTTTCCCAATTCTGATTTCCTATTTCTAATTTCTTGGTTCTTCTCAAGACATGAAAATACCAGTTTCTACGGTCATCCAATATAATTTTTTTCTTAATATTTTTCTTTTAGAATTAGATGTAAAAATAAACTTTGGATTTCTCATTTGTACAAAAGAACATACATATACACAAAATTCATATGTGTCATTGTAAGACTGGAAAAATATATACTTTTTAATAAATTTGATTTCTCCCTAATATCTTATATACCATTGTTATTAAATTTGATACTGTCTTTTTGAACATTCAAAAACCTCCAGAAATTGTCAACTTAGATTTTTAAAAAAACAAAACCAAAAAACAAGACCTAACTGTATGCTATCTATAAAAATTCTACTTTATTTATTTATTTATTTTTGAGTTGGAGTCTTACTTCGTCACCCAGGCTGGAGTGCAGTGGCACGCTCACGGCCACCCTAGCATCGACCTGCTGGGCTCCGGTGATCCTTCCACCTCAGCCTTCCAATTAGCTGGGACTACAGGCATGTGCTACCACATCCAGCTAATTTTTTATTTATTGTAGAGATGAAGTTTCACCAAGTTGCCCGGGCTAGTCTCAAACCCATGGGCTCAGGCAATCCACTCACCTCGGCCTCCCAAAGTGTTGAGATTACAGGCTGAGCCACCGAGTCCGGCCAAGAATTCTACTTTAAATATAACGATACAGGCAGGTTAAAGGTAAAAGTATGGAAAAATATACATGGCAAACAGTAATCAAAAGAAAGCTGAAGTGAAGCCAAGCACAGTGCCTCATGCCTGTAATCCCAGCACTTTGGGAGACTGAAGTGGGAGGAAAGCTTGAGGCCAGGTGTTCAAGACCAGCCTGGGCAACACAATGAGACTCCTATCTTTGTTTATTCAAAAAAAGAAAAAAGCTGGGCGTGTTGGCTCATGCCTATAACCCCAGCAATTTGAGAGGCTAGCCTGGGCAACTTGGCGAGATCTCATCTCTACAATAAATTTAAAAAATTTGGGTTTGAGACCAGACTGGGCAACTTTGTGAGACCTCATCTCTACAATAAATCAAATAATTAGCAGGGCATTATGGTGCATGCCTGTAGTTCCAGCTACTTTGAGGGCTGAGGCAGAAGGATCACCTGAGCCCAGCAGGTCGAGGCTGAGGTGGCTGTGTGCGTGCCACTACACTCCAGCCTGGGCAATGGAATAAGAGACTCCAACTTAAATAAATAAATAAATTAACAGAAGCAGATCCAGGGTTATAGCTGGCAACTTAATTAATAGAACAAGTACACAGAAAATCAGTAAAGCTACAGAAGACCCAAAAACACTATCAACCAATTTCACCAATTTGTGATTTGCCTTTATCATAAAGCATATTTCTGGTCTCTCAGACTTTTTTCTATACTCTTTTTACAAAATCATAATGTCATTTAATATGTAAGTTCTTAGTATATGGTGAGCTTATTTTCATATGAATACAGGACTAAAGCTTTTATCCTCAGTTTTTATTTTAGAAATAATTTTCATCTCACAGAAAAATTGTAAATAGTATAGTTCCTATACACCTTTTACCCAGCTCTTCCTAATGTTAATATTTTGCATAACCATGATATATTTAGGATATTAAATACTGATTTAATACTAATTGAACTAGGATATTAGAAAATTAACATTGGTTCAGTACTGACTAAATCACAGATTTTATTTGAATTTTACCAGTTTTCCCCCTAATGTCCTTTTTTTGTTCCAGGATCCCGCATTGCATTTGTCACATCTTCTTAAGTCTCCTACAATCTGTGACAGTTCCTCAATCATTCCTTATCTTTTAGGACCTTGACATTTTTGCAAAGTACTGGTCAGTTATTTTCTAGAGTGTCTCTCCATTTGGGTTTGCTTAGTGTTTTCCATTAGGTTAAGGTAATGCATTTTTGGCAAGAATATCACAAAAGTGATGGTTAAGGTGGTGCCTTTCGGGTTTCTCCACTGTAAAGTTACTGTTTTTCCTTTTATAATCAGAAAATATGTTGGTGAAGATTCTCTGAGAATTCCCCTCCTCACCCTTGACCAGGCTGTGCCCACACCCTGAGTCTCAAACCTTGCCTCGGCTCCCACCCCTGTGGTTTATGTTAGATGGTGGGCATATTGGTCATTTTAATTTTTTTTTTTTTTTTTTTTTTTTTTGGG
>NW_007256179.1:48806-50461 GCF_000164805.1 Carlito syrichta | reverse complement strand
GGCTCAGGCAATCCACTCGCCTCGGCCTCCCAAAGCGTGGGATTACAGGCTGAGCCACCGAGCCCGGCTGGTCATTTAAATTTTTTTGTACTCATCTGGATTTTGTTATTGGAATTGTTTTACATACATACATAAAACTGACAACATCTATTTCTCTTCAAAGCCCATTTTCTCACTTTCCTTTTTTTTCTGGAGCTGATTTTCCACTTGGTGCGAGGCAAACTCGGACAGTCACAAGCGGGCGCTCCGGGCCTCCCCTTCGGTGAACGCACGGCTTCTCGGGGGGCGAGTCCGCGGGGCGCGGCGGGGCGACGGCTGGGCGTCCCCCGCCAGGCCGCGGGGGTGACGGTGCCGGGCCGGGGAGAGGGCGGGGCGCGGGGGAACGGGGGCCGCGGGCGCGGGGGGGAGACGGTCGCCGCACGATTCCAACCGCTTGTGACCGACTCTTGCGCGTTGATTATGGGAGCACGGCGACTGACTAGTACCGTCAAAACCCGTAACTCAACCGTCCCATTCATTCTCAAAGCGCGCAGCTTCTGCTTGGCGTTCTAATTGATTATGCTGTAAGCGAACAATGAGGTGTACTTACGTGAATTTTAACATTTCCCTCACGATAAAGTTCAAAGTCAGGGCCGAACTATTTCGGCCAATTACACAGCAAATGAAAAGAAGGCTCTACGACAAAATAGCGACAGCATCGGGTTAAAACCACCGGCGACAACAAGCATCTGGGCGTCCCCACCCGTGAACTCACAGGAGAATCGGCGGAAGGACAGCGGCGCCTCCCCACACGCGGGAATAAAGGTCGCAGCCTAGCCCTCCCCTCGCGCAGGGCGGGGCCGCGCCCATCCGGGTCCCTGCAGCGCGCATGCGCGCCCGCCCCTAGCATGGCCGCTGCTGCTGACCCGAGGTAAGTCCTTAGGCCCCGCGGAGCTGCGGCTTTTCCCTGGAGGACCGCGTCGGGGTGGGCGCCCGCCGGGTCTGAGGGGACGGCGAACAGCGCGTCCGCGGGTGGGTGTCGCGCGGGCGGTGGGCGGATCGGGCCGCGGGGACGGGATCGGGCCCCGGGCGCCGCTGTCCGCGCGGGCGTGGACGGCCCCGGCAGGTGGGGTTGGCGGCCCGGGCTGTGGCGCGTCGCGTCGCCAGTGATTCCCGCTCCGCGTCTCGAGTCCGCCCTTCCACCGGGCGCGCCTTGCCGGGTGGGCTGGGTGGCTGGCCGGTCCGCCCGGCCCGCTCGCGTCCGCCGCTGTGCTGCTGCTGGCGGGGAGGGGGCGGGAGGCGCCGGGGTCGCGGCCCCCCAGGCGGCGTTGCGCAGGTGGGCTGTGCCGTTCCTCCTTGAGCTCCGCGGGCGTCAGAGCACCTGTTTCTTACCGGCTGGTGTTTGCAAAATCGTGTTTTACTGCAGTTGCCAGCGTGGGATGCGGTTTTGCACCTGTTTAATGCTCGTTTCGCTGTCTTCCAGGTTCAGTGGTTTATCTCCTTAGTCCACTCCCTTCCCCCTCAAATATTGTATGATAAAAACGTTCATAATTAGCCGGGCTCGGTGACTCAGCCTGTAATCCCGCGCTTTGGGAGGCTGTGAGTGAATTGCTTGAGCCCGCGGGTTCAAGACCCGCCTGGGCAACTTGGCGAGACCTCATCTCTACAATAAAAAA
>NW_007256179.1:43660-48657 GCF_000164805.1 Carlito syrichta | reverse complement strand
ACTCCAACTCAAAAAAAAAAAAAAAAGTTCATAATATAGAAAAGCTGAAAGACTTTTGCGGTGAACTACCCATTAGATCAGCTGTGCTTCTTGTATTCCATGTTTCTGTCCATCTTTGTAGCTATCTATGAGTGTGTCTTTTTGTAAATTGCAGATGTAACTACACTTTTCCTCGACTTCACTATGCTTAACCTGAATTAGAATTCTTTTAAAAAAATTTTTGAGCCCAAATCGATTTACAGTGTAATGAATGCACAGATCTTCGTTGTATCGTTTGATGAGTTTTGACAAATCAGCCTAAACCTTTGTCAAAATTACCATCATCCTGGAAAGGTTTCTTACCCTTTGTCAATTTAAAAGACTTAGTGGCTGGGCGCAGTGGCTCACGCCTGTAATCCCAGCACTTTGGGAGGCCGAGGGGGGCTGGGGGGGGGGGCAATTGCTTGAAAGCAGGAGCTTGAGATCAGTTAGGCAACATAGGGATACTCTACAAGAATAAAAAAATTAGCCAGGCATGATGGCACACGCCTGTAGTAGCAGCTACTCGGGAGACTAAGGCTGAAGGATTGCCGAGCCCAGGCAGTCGAGGTTACAATGCGCCATGATTGTTAGGGACTTGAACTTGTAAAAGTTATGTTTGAAATACTAAACTTTTGTCTATTTTTATTTTCCTACAACAAGTGACTTGTTTCCCTCTCCACCCAACTTTTTATTTTGAAAAGTTTCACACCTATATAAAATGAATAGGGAGGGAGGGAGGGGAAAGAAAAATAATGAATAGTTAGCACTTGTCAAACTATCCACATTAGCTTTATCGTTGTCTTTTCTCTGCCTGAAACGCATGCATGCATGCTCTCTTTTTTATAATTTACACACACATGTATACACACAGTTATTGCACTGGCAGATATGGTACACACATATATTTACATTCGCGTAGATTTTTTACTGAATTACTGAAAGTATGTTGTAGACATCATAACACTTCATCCTGAAATACTTAAGCCTAAGTATCTTAAGAAAAAGAACATTCATGAACAAACCTACAGTGTTACCACACTAAAGTACTTTATATCTAGAACTCTTGTCTATTATAGTCTGTATGTAGCTGCTTTTTTTTTTGTATTTGTTTTGATCCTGGATCCAATCCAGGATCATGTGTTATATTTAGTTATTATGTTTTCCTAGTCTCAAAGCTTTAACTTTGTTTTTTGTTGTTGTCGTTATTGTTTTTTGAGTTGGAGTCTCACTCTGTCACCCAGACTGGAGTGCAGTGGCCGCTCCTGGCCACTGCAGCCTCAACCTGCTGGGCTCCAGCGATCCTTCTGCCTCAGCCTTCCAAGTAACTGGAACTACAGGTGCGCGCTGCCACACCCGGCTAATTTTTTTGATTTATTGTAGACATGATGTCTCGCCAAGTTTCCCAGGCGGGTCTCGAACCCACGGGCTCAGGCAATCCACTCACCTCAGCCTCCCAAGGCGCGGTATTACAGGCTGAGCTACCGAGCCCGGCTGAAATACCTACTCTTGCTGATGTGTGAGCCATGCTTACCACCTATGAAATTATGATGTATCTTCAATCTGTTTGGGGCTCTTTATCCTTCCTGTGCCTTCACTGGGTTGCTTTGTTACTGTAACTTTAGGAAAAACTTTGACTTCGGCAGAACAATTCCCAGTTTCCCTTCCTCTTTTTTTTTTTTCCCCCCAACAAGTATCTTGGATATTTCAGGAGCTGTTCTCTTCCATGTGAATTTTGTCATGTTCCAATAAAAGTCTTGTGGAAATTTGCATTAGGAAGGCATTGCTTTTACAGGTTAGTCTGGTGAGAGTTGTCATGATTTCAGTATTGATCCCTCTCACCCATATATACCTAATCTAGCTGCCCACTTACTAAGTGTCCTTTGAGGTTTTTGAGAAACTTTTTTCAAAATCTAACCACAAAGATACTGCATGATTTTTTATATTTTAAATTTTTAAAATGTTTTCTATTAAATATAAAAATATATATTTTAGGAAAATATTGATTTTTGGTTGTTGACAGCTATTAATTCAACAAATGATTATTGACCACTTACTATATGCCAAGCCTTGTGCTGGGCACCTGGAATACACACCTAAGTAAACAGACCCAAACTGATAGTACTTATCCTCTAGGGCATCTGTTACTCTTGTTGAGCCCACACATGTAAAAAATAATTATTCACTTACTTTAGTGTGAAGCAAAAAATAAGTGGGCATTGTGACTACTCTAGTGAGACAGGATGGACCCCTACCCAAAATTTGGTTCTGATGTTGAGACAATGATGCTACACACACAAACCAACAGAATAAAAGGTGTATTACTCATGTTATGAGTAATACAGCCCAGAGAGCAGGGCAGGCTTCCCAAGCTAGTCCAAAAATAGTTTTAGAGAGGAGGACAAGGAAACTGCTTGGGGTTTTATTGTTATTAGAGAGTGGGACTGGAGTGATAGTGGCCTTGCAATTGTTGGGGCTTGCATGGTTTGAACTTCTGCTAGTACCAAGGAGGAAGCACCCAGACTTTCTTGTTAGCTTGCCCAGATGTGAGGTGGAAGGAGAAGGGGGAACAGGGCTGGGCCTGAAGTCAGCAATCAATCATCAAAAATGGAATCATATGCTTTATCACACTTGATAATTAGATGGGTGACTTTATTAGGACAAGGTTAAAGTTGGTGGAAAATGATTTACTTTTGTTAGTGAGTTTTGTTATTAATTTGCTTATTTATGTAGAATCAGGATCTCACTCTGTGGCCCAGGCTGGAGTGCAGTGGCATGATCACAGCTCACCGCAGCCTCCAACACCTCTCCTTAGGTGATTCTTCCACCTCAGCCTTCCAAGTAGCTGGGATTACAGTCATGTGCCAACATGCCCAGCTAGTTTTTTTGAGTTTTTGTAGAGACAGAGTCTTGCTCTGTTGCCCAGGCTGGTTTTGAATTCCTTGGCTCAAGCAATCCTTTTGCCTCGACCTCCTGAAGTGCTGGGAGTATGGGCATAAGCCACCATGCCCAGCCTTGTTAATGAGTTTTTTGGCAAGTAAAATAAACGTTATTGGTGATCCACAGAGATGGTGGGAGTCATGTGGTTGGGCATGAACTGCTGAGGTCTGGAAACTGTTAATTTTAAGTATGCAAGGCACCAGGCCTGAGTGGATCCCTCTGCCCTTCAGAGGTGACTGCCTGGGAATGCAATTTTATATGAGTTCAGTACAGTCTGTAAAAACTATTAATTCTCTGACTGGCCAGATGTGGTGGCTCACACTTGTAAGGTATGAAGATTGCTTGAGTCTAGGACTTAGAGACCAGCCTGGGCAACATAGTGAGACCTCGTCACTACAAAAAAAATTTTTTTTTTTTTTGTGTTGGAGTCTCACTCTGTCGCCCAGACTGGAGTGCAGTGGCTGCTTCTAACATATAAATTATGTTATAATTTATATAACATATCCTTTTACGGTGTTTGATTCAGTGGTTTCATTATATTCACTAGCTTGTATATATATCACCACAATTTTAGAATATTTTCATTAACCTCCAAAAAGAATGTTTATACTCATTTGCATCTCCCCCATACCTCCCAGCTCTAGGCAGTCACCAGTCTACCTTCTCTCTTATACATTTGCCTATTCTGGACATTTCATAAAAATAGCCTACACTATGTAGTCTTTTGTGTCTGTCTTCTTTGGCTTAGCAAAATGTTTTCAAGATTCATCCATGTGACAGCATGTGTCTGTAATTTGTTCATTTTTATGGTGACTACTGTTCCATTGTGTGGATATAACACATTTTGCTTATCCATTTATCTGTTGATAGACATTTGAGTTGTTTCCACTTTTTGACTATTATGAATAATACTTCTGTGAACATTTTTGTACATTTTTTATGGACATATTTTCATTTCTCTTGGGATTGCTATATAGGTGTGAAACTGATTAGCTATCCTAGCAGGTATGAAGTGATATCCTATTATGGTTTGGGTTTGCATTTCTGTGATGATTAATAATATTGAACATCTTTCCATTTGTTTATTGGCCACCTATATATCTTCTTTGGATAACTGTCTATTCAGATCTTTTGTCCACTTATTAAATGGGTTATTGATCTTTTTACTATTGACTTGTAAGACTTCTTTTTTTGGATACCAGTCCTTTATCAGATATGTTGCTTGCAATATTTTCTCTGATTCTGTGGTTGTCTTTCACTTTCTTAGTGACATTCTTTGAAGCACAAGAGTTTTCAAGGTCATTTGTGCTTTTGGTGTTGTATACAAGTTTCCAAAGATTTACACCTATGTTTTTTGTTTTTTTGAGTTGGCGTCTCACTCTATCGCCCAGGCTGGAGTGCGGTGGCATGCTCACGGCCACCATAGCCTCAACCTGCTGGGCTCTGGTGATCCTTCTCCCTCGGTCTTCCAAGTAGTCGGAACTATAGGCACACGCTACCTCGCCCGGCTAATTTTTTTTTTATTTATTGTAGAGATGAGGTCTTGCCAAGTTGCCCGGGCTGGTCTCAAACCCCTGGGCTCAGGCAGTCCTCTTGCCTCTGCCTTCCAAAGTGCTGGGATTATAGGCTGAGCCACTGAGCCCAGCCACTCCTATGTTTTTAATTTGAGTTTTATAGTTTAAGTTTTATATTTTATGTTTAGGTGATGATCCATTTTGCATTAATTTTTGTGTAATGCCCATATTTTGTGATCAGAATTTTGTAATGCACTTTTAATTTACAGGTAACATTAACTACTCATATAATTTTTTAAATTCTAAAGCCTTAAAAGTCAAGGTAGCCAGACTCGGTGGCTCAGCCTGTAATCCTGCGCCTTTGGGAGGCTGAGGTGAGTGGATTCCGTGAGCCCGTGGGTTCGAGACCCGCCTGGGCAGTGAGACCTCATCTCTAAAATAAATTTAAAAATCAGCTGGGCGTGGTAGCACATGCCTGTAATTCCGGCTACCTGGAAGGCTGAGGCGGAAGGATCACCGGAGCCC
>NW_007256179.1:35003-43581 GCF_000164805.1 Carlito syrichta | reverse complement strand
ATGTAAAGACTCAATAAAAGGGTTGGGCGTGTTGGTTTATGCCTATAACCCCAGCACTTTGGGAGGCTGAGGTGAGAGGATTGCCTGAGTCTGTGAGTTTGAGACCAGCCTGGGCAAGTTGGTGAAACCTCATCTCTACAATAAATTAAAAAACAAAAAAATTAGCCGGGCTTGGTGGCGTGTGCCTGTAGCTCCAGCTACTTGGAAAACTGAGGCGGAAGGTTCACTTGAGTCCAGCAGGTTGATGCTGCGGTGGCCGAGAGCGTGCCACTGCCCTCCAACCTGGGTGACAGAGTAAGACTCCAACTCAAAAAAATAAAAAAAGAATCAATACAAGGATAGACATTTGTATTAAAAATATATGTTCTGTATTAAAATGCCTGGTAATAACTATCTTAGAAAATATAAGAAGCAGGCAGATGCTGTAGACTGTATATTTGTCTTCCATGAACTGAATGATGCAAATAGTGGGTAGATGCTGCTGGAACAGTGAATGTTGGAGAAGTAAACACAGACCAGGTGAATTAGACAGGAAAGGAAGAGGGATGGTACCTTAGTGGAAGCAGGTTCTAAGCACTTTTGAAGCAAGGCAACTCAAGCTGTCTTATGCATAGGCAAAGTGTCAGTCACTTCCTATATTCTGACCTGGAACATAGGGACAGTTTATCACAGAAAACGGCTCTGTAGTCCTGAAGTCTAGCATGTGCTGAGACAACATTCACTGTGTAGAAATTCTCAGAAACCGCCTTCTCCAATGGCAGTGGGGGAGAGGACAAGTTGTGGAAAGAATCAGTAACTGAGGACTTTAGAAAAGTTTGTATCATGGTCATCTGAGGACAGGGTCAGAGGAAGAGTGGGGGGAGGAACAGGGAACCCCCAAAATAACACTAAGATGAATTAAGTTTTACAACAAATTTTTTGTATCATAGTACTGCTAAAATATTAGCATGTAGGAGGGCAAAGATATGAGATATTTTGAAAACAATTCTAATGAAGTTCAGTGAGATTTTTGCATTAAATGCCCCAATTTAATATATTTCCCCTAAGCCTGCCCTAATGTCCTCCTGTGTACTTGTAATCATTTGTTACTTTAACACTGAAGCCCTCTTCAAATGAGGATGTCTTAGTCTGTTTGGGCTGCTGTAACAAAATACCATAAATCGGATGGCTTATAAACTGCAAAGATTTATTCCTCACAGATGTGGAGGCCAGGACTCTAAAGCAAGGCACCAGATTTGGTGTCTAGTGAGGGCCTACTTTCTGATTCATAGATGGTGTCCTTCTCCCTGCGGCCTCCTTGTGTCCTCACATGATGGAAGGAGCAAGGGAACTCTCTGGGGCCTCTTTTATAGTGGCACTAATCCCAACCTTCATGATCTCATTACCTCTCAAAGCCCGTACCTCCTAATACCATCACCTTGGGAGTTAGGATTTCAACATGAGTTTTGGGAAGGAACACAAATATTCAGACCATAGTAGAGTGTGTGGTTGGAATGGCCAATTTTTGACAGGAGAGGTAATTTAGAGTGGAGTATGAGTTCATGAATTCAGGGCATTGTCTGTATATTTTGTAAGTTTCTTTTTCCTAAATGAAGAAAATTTTCCCTAATGTCTCATAACATGACTGTAATTCCAGTGCTTTAGGAGGCCAAGGTGGGAGGATCACTTGAGGATAGGAGTTCTTGACCAACCTGTGCAACATAGTGAGACCCCCATCTCTACAAAAAAAATTTTTTAAAACTTAGCTGGGGATGGTGGTATGTACCTTTAGTTCCAGCTAGTCGGAAGGGAGGGAGGTGGCAGGAGGATTGCTTGAGTGTGGGAGTTTGAGACTGCAGTGAACTATGATTATAGCACTACATTCCAGCCTAGGCTACAGAATGAGACCTTGTCTCTTAAAAAAATAAAAATGAAGTACCACAGATTGATACCTGCAGGAATTTGGTACACAGGATGATCAAGCATCATGTTAGGTGGTCTTGAACATGGTACAAAATCTGACATCCTTGGCCCAGCTTCATCAGATGCTTGCAGATTCCCCTGCTTGTCTTTGTGATAACTTAACATTTGAAGATACTCAGATACTCCCAGGGGAAGTACTGCCAAGGTGTGAGCTGCACATCAGATTAAAGGAGACTTGTTGCCTTACAGAGGACATGTGCTTAGCATCACTGGTACCTTTCTTGAAGGCTTAAATGTAGTTTTTACACTTTATTGAGATATAATTCATATACCGTCATGATTCACCCATTTAGAGTGCATAATTCAGTGGTTTTAGTGTATTCACAAAGTTGTACAACCATTTCCACTATCTTATTCCAGAACATTTTCATTAGCATATCAGCATCTTCATTTTCTTTTTGAAGACACCTATACCCACTAGCAGTTCTCTGTTTTCCCCTCCTCTCCCCCAGCCCTGACAACCATTAACCAACTTTCTAGCTGTATGGATTTGCCTGTTCCGGACAGTTTATATGAATGAGATCATACAGTATGTGGTCTTTTGTGTATGACTTCTTTCACCGAACATAATATTTTCAGAATCTGTTTGCGTTGGAGTGTGTATCATTAGTTCATTCCTTTTTGTGGCGGAATAATATTCCATTGTGTGGATATATCACATTTTGTTTATGCATTTTGATGGTTTTTTAAATTTGTATTGTTTCCACTTTTTTGTTTATCTTAAATAGTATGCTATGAACATTCACCTATAAGTTGATTTGTGGTCATGTTGAATTTTCTTGAGTGGATGGATATCTAGGAGTGGTATCTTAGTCCATTTTATGTTGCCAAAAAGGAATACCTGAGGCTCAGTAACTTATAAAGAAAAGAGGTTTATTTAGCCTATTGTTCTACAGGCTGTATGAAAAACATGGCACAGGCATCTGCTCAGCTTCTGGTGAGGGCTTTTGTATTGAGTTAAAACATGACAAGAATGTCAAGGGGAAAGTGAGTGTATGTGAAGGGGTTCCAGACACGAGGGGCAATCTGGCTTTATAACAACCCATTCTTGTAGGAGCTAATCCAGGCCCACTAGAACCAATGCAGTCTCTCAAGAGTGAAAACTCACTATTGTGAGAACAGCACCAGGCCAATCATGAGGGATCTGCCTCCATGACCCAAACAACTCCCACTAGGTCCCACCTCCCAACATGCCACACTGGGGGTTAAATTTCAACATTAGAAACCATAGCAAGTGGAACAGCTGGATCACATGATAACTCTTTTAGCTTTTGAGAAATGTCAGACTGGTTTCCAAAGTAGCTGCACTGTTTTACATTTCCACCAGCAGTGAATGAGGCTTCCAGTTTCTCCATAGCCTCACCAATACTTATTACTCTATGTTTTTTTGTTGTTGTTATTTTAATATTGACCATACTAGTGAGTGTGAGGTACTATCTCACTGTGGTTTAATCAGCACATCCCTAATGACCAGTGATATTGATCATCTTTTCATGTGCTTATTGGCCATTTGTATGCCATTTTTGGAGAAGTATCTATTCAGATCTATGGACTGAATGTGACCCCTCAACATTTATATATTGAAGCCAATATGGTATTTGGAGATGGGACCTTTGAGAGGTAATTGGGTCATCAGGGTGAAACCTTTGTGTTGAAATTAATGCCCTTATAGAAGGGGACATGTGAGATCCTGAGAGCTTGCTTCCTGTCTCTCTGCCATGTGAGGACACACTGAGAAGATGGACACCTGCAGGCAGGAAGAGGGCTGTCAGCAGAACCTGATCATACTGACACTCTGATTTTGTACTTTCCAGTCTCCAGAACTGTGAGAAATTAATTTCTATTATTGAAGCCACCCAGTCTGTTGTACTGGAGGTGCCAAAATAATGTATACACATTTTAAGCAGTGTTATCTATGTATTACTTTTCAAAGTTGAATTGAGTTACAGTAGAATTGTGAAATATGATGTTCACTCAAAAGATGGTGTTCCTCAAGTGGATGCTAGTATCACTATGAGACATGCAGGGCAGTATTACAATTTTAATACAGTTTTTTCCTTTCTTACAATGTGTATACTTTTTTGGTCACCCTTTGTATATTTATTATAGCAGTCCAAACTAAGATAAAATCCTCTGTCCATTTTTAAAAATTGGGTTGTCTTTTTATTATTAAATTGTAAGAAGTTTATATATCTGGATACAAGTATATAACTATTGCCTTCCATTTGGTGGGTTATCTTGGTGGTGTTTGTCCTATTTCAGTAAAAGACTGTGTAAATGAAATGGACATGCCCTTTGTTTCTGAAGGTTTGTTCCTTTCCCTGCCCCCAAGGCAGTCGTAACCACAGCTTTGGTAGGTGTCTTGCCAGAACATTATTATATTTTTAGATCCAAAATATTGTGTGTGTCCAGAAATTTTCCCTAAATGATACCATTCTGTATATGACTGATTTATCTCACTTCTTTTAACTGTACACGCGTACTTCTTTTCAAAAGCCTGCAGGGAGTTACTTTCTTTTTTTTTTTCTTTTTTTAAGAAGAAAGAAGTAAACTTTATTATTCATCTTTCACAGATTGGAAAGGGGGGCCTGATTCTCAGATACAATTGTGGCCTTGAATGGCTAAGGGTTAGGTATATTTACGAGCCTTTTGGGAATGGGGGTTTGGGCCCCCTAGGGGTCAGGATCAAAGGAATGTCCAGGACTCTAGATTCTTCAGTCTCTGTAGCGGGGTTTCTTGACATCACCAGGCACCTGCAGTCTGTGTCCTTGAGGTGGTGAGCTGGGGTAGTCACAGTTGGGTGTTAACAATAAGGATGTAAATATGACTTCCTGTGATATACCGAAGGTCATCACTGACAACTGATAACAAAGTATGAATGCAAGCAGCTGAAAGACAAATTCTGGTACCTGGCACCAGGAAGTCTGGACCAAAAAATGCCACTGTTAGGGTCACACTCTCCCAGCGGGGCCTCCAGAATGTTAGGTCAGGCCCACTGGGGGTATGGGTATCTGGTGTGCAATCCAATGCTGCATGAAAGATGCAAAGAATTGCACAGAAGTTAAATTACAGAATATAGGTTATTTAAAAGTAAATGGGGGCGGAGGAGAGAGAGTGAGTGAGTGAGTCCAGCAAGGCAATGGCCTGGAGTTGCTTTCAAGTCTTTTGTTTTCACAGGATTACCACAGGCCACCCAGGTCCCATTCTACCCAGACGACTGAGCACAGGAAACATGTCATACGATAGAGTAGCCTCTGGAGGTCTGTTCAGTGGGAGAGGTTCTTGCAGCATCCTGAAGTGACAGCTGGGAGTGTAGTCCTCCTGATTAGCTGGCCCCTCCATGTTGCTGTTGAATCCTGTGCACATGTCAAGCATCTGAGGTCTTGGCCTTGACTTGAAAGTGAGCAGTTCTAGTGGTTCCCCTTTAGGTGCGATGTTTGTCATAATTCCCTGTGTTTCTAGTTGTTAAGAATTTTCATTAGGAGTTTGAGCTTTCCTTAAAGTACTTTCCGAATTTGTGGAGATAGAGTAAAGGGGTCTACTTATTGCTTTCCTTTTTTTCTTTCCTTCTCCTTCCCTCCCTCCCTCCTTTTTCTTTCTTTCTTAACAGGATCTGTGTCACCCAGGCTAGAGTGCCGTGGTGTGGTCATATCTTGAGCTATACCCTCAAACTCCTGGGCCCAAGCAATCCTACTATCTTGGCCTCCTGAGTGACAAGAACTACAGGTGAGTGCTACCATGATCAGCTAAATGGGTCTGTTACTTTGGTCTGATACTAGATTGATCATGAATCTGGGTGAGTTTTTCTCTTATTGCTTTCTTAATTTATTCAGATAAGATGTAAGAGAGCTGTCTACTACTGTAATCTGAAAATATGGGGAGTTGCATCAATAGATGTTCTAATGTTTTACAAAGTCCTTGCATTTTTAGGATAAATCCAATTTTGCCATTTTGGTAACTTTTATTTTTTTTTTTTGGTGTTGAAGTCTCACTCTGTCGCCCATTCTGGTGTGCAGTGGCATGCTCCTGGCCACTACAACCTCGCCCTGCTGGGCTCCAACGATCCTTCTGCCTCAGCTTTCCAAGTAGCTGGAACTACAGGCTCGCGCTACTACACCCGGCTAATTTTTTATTTATTGTAGAAACGAGGTCTCACCAAGTTGCCCGGGTGGGTCTCGAACCCGCGGGCTCTGGCAATCCACTCGCCTCAGCCTCCCACAGTGCTGGGATTACAGACTGAGCTACCAAGCCCCAACATTTTGGTAACTTTTTACTGTTTCTTGATTAAATCCCCTTTTCACAATTGATACCACTTATGTGGTCCTTCTTGCATCTTTTTTATGGTCACTCTTACCAAAGATAGATCTCTTTCATTAGCCTTTTTTGAATAACATACTTGGTTTTCTTCATTTTCTTAGCTATTTTCTAATTGTCAGTTTTCATAATTTTTGCTATTATTTTTATTACTACTTTTCCTTCACGCTCCTGTTGGTTTAGTCTACAATTCTTTCTCCTTAAGTCTTAACAGTGATATCACTAATCTTCAGTCTTTTTTAAAAGTCAAACAATTACAGTCAAGTTAATGGTAAGCACTAAAAGTACAATTGCATAAAAAGTCTCATGTTTTATGTTTTTTTGTTTTTGTTTTTTACTTTTTTTTAATCTGTTTTTTTTTGTTTTGTTTTGTTTTGTTTTGAGTCGGAGTCTCACTCCACCCAGACTGGAGTGCAGCAGCATGCTCATGGCCACCACAGTCTTGACCTGCTGGGCTCAGGCAATCCTTCCACCTCAGCCTTTCAAGTGGCTGGAACTACAGGCATGCACCACTGTGCACGGCTAATTTTTTTATTTATTCACGTTTACGTCCTGTCTCACCTCGGCCTCCCAAAGTGCTCAGATTACAGGCATGAGCTACTGCACCTGGCCCTGAATCTGCTTTCTAGTGGTAGAATAAGGTGCATGTTGTTCTGGAGTGCCACTTAACAGAATGTATGGTTGTCCAATGAGTTTTTTGTTTGTTTTGAGTTGAAGTCTCACTCTGTCACCCAGGCTGGAGTGCGGTAGCACACTCACAGTCACCCCAGCATCGACCTGCTGGACTCCTGCCATTCTTCTGCCTCGGCCTTCCAGGTAGCCAGAACTACAGGCGTGTGCTGCCACACCCAGCTAATTTTTTTTTTAATTTATTTTAGCGAGTAGGTCTCGCCAAGTTGCCCAGACTGGTCTCAAACCTGTGGGCTCAGGCAATCTACTCGTCTTGGCCTCCCAGAGTCTGGGATACAGGCTGAACCACTAAGGCTGGCCTGTCCAATGAGTTTAGGAGCAGTAGGTGGTTTTAATATTGGAGAATCGTCAGTCATACAGTGAGCCAGCAAGGCCATTCTGGGGGCACTATGCTTCATCTACATTCTAGAATGTGTTTTTGCCATTCATTTCAATAGTATATACAAGGGGGCAAAATAACCTCAAATTTATTTATAAAAATTGTGTATTTATTCTTACATGTTTAAATTCATCACCTTCAGAGTACTCACTGTTTGATGCAATGTACCTGTCAAGATGCTTTTTCACTGCTCAAAGCAATTTTTGAACTCATTACTTTTGATGCCTTTTAGTGCTTCTGCTATTTTTTGTTTCACTTCTTCCACATCAGCAAAATGTTTCCCTTTGGGGACTTTTTTCATTTGGGGAAACAAAAAATAATTGCTTGGGGTGAGGGTGGGGCATGGAGGTCATGCCTTTTTTTTTTTTATCAAAAACTGCTAAACACTCAGCATGATGAGGGCAGGTGCATTGTCATGGTGGAAGAACCAGTCACCTGTTTGCCACAACTCAGGGTGTTTCTTCCACAAATCATGACACAACCTTCTCAAAACTTCCAGATAAAAACTTTGGTTGAGGTCAGGCTCAGTGGCTCAGCCTGTAATCCCAGCACTTTGGGAGGCTGAGGTGAGTGGATTGCCTGAGCCCGCGGATTCAAGACCAGCCCAGGCATCTTGGCGAGACCTCGTCTCTACAATAAATAAAAAATTAGCCAGGTGTGGTGGCACGTGCCTATAGTTCTGGCTACTTGGAAGACTGAGGCGAAGGGATCGCCGGAGCCCAGCAGGCGAGGCTGCGGTGGCCGGGAGCGGCCACTGCACTCCAGTCTGGGCAACAGAGTGAGACTCCAACTCGAAAATATAATAAAATAAAATCTTTGGTTGATGATTTGATCTGGAGGAACACATTCCAAGTGTACTACAAGGGTACTAGCCTCCTAAAAGTTATAATTCTGGAGGTTTTTTTGGTTCCCCTTGCACAACTTGTTGGTGACAGCCTGAAGAAAACCTATAAATAGCCCCAGGTTGTTGATCTGTTGAAATCCGCAGCTTCAGGACCCACATAAACTTCATCTTTAGTCTTTTTTTTTTTTTAAGATTAGAAAATATAGTTTATTTAGAAAGTAAATTAGAGAGAAAAAGATATTCACCTCCCCAAGGTAGGGGAGGGAGCCAAAGCCAAGAAACACGGCCAGGCCATAGCTTAAAGAACACTTGGAGCCGGCTCGGTGGCTCAGTCTGTAATCCCGCGCCTTTGGGAGGCTGAGGTGAGTGGATTGCCTGAGCCCGTGGGT
>NW_007256179.1:16603-34983 GCF_000164805.1 Carlito syrichta | reverse complement strand
CTGGCTACTTGGAAGATTGAGGCTGAAGGATTACCAGAGCCCAGCAGGTTGAGGCTCTGGTGGCCGGGAACAGCCACTGCACTCCAGTCAGGGGGACAGAGTGAGACTCCAACTCAAAAAAAAAAAAAAAAGAACACTTGGCCCCAACAGAGTCTAGTAAGGCAGTAGCCTTCTTTTTTAAATATAGTCATTATTGACCAACATTTTCTGTCTAGGAACTGTGTTAGCTGCATCCTCATTTGCCACATGTTTTTTTTTGTTTGTTTGTTTTTTTTTGAGTTGGAGTCTCACTCTGTCACTCAGACTGGAGTGCAGTGGCCACTCCCGGCCACTGCAGCCTCGACCTGCTGGGCTCCAGCGATCCTTCCGCCTCAGCCTTACAAGGAGCTGGAACTACTACAGGCATGCGCTACCACGCCCAGCTAATTTTTGATTTATTGTAGAGATGAGGTCTTGCCAAGTTGCTCAGGCAGATCACAAACCCGCAGGCTCTGGCAATCCACTCACCTCGGCCTCCCAAAGCGCTGGGATTACAGGCTGAGCCACCGAGCCCAGCCTGGCACATGTTTTAAGATGTACTATTTTCATCATTGTGCATTTCTAGGCGTTTCCTAATTTCTGTCAAGTTTTCTCTTTGATCTGTGAGTTACTGAGAAATAGGTTTTCTCTCCCTTCCTCCCTACCTCCCTCTCTCCCTCCTTCCCTCCCTTGCTTTCTCAGGGTCTCTCTGTCTCCCAGGCTGGAGTGCAGTACAATGGTCCTTGGTCACTGTAGCTTCAACTTCCTGGACTTAAGGGATCCTTCTGCCTCAGCCTCTTGAGTAGCTGGAACTCAAGCTGTGCACCAGCACACCTGCTAATTTTTGTGTTTTTTTTTTTGTAGAGACAAGGTCTCACTATGTTGTCTCAAACTTCTGGGCTCAAGCATTTCTTCTGCCTTGGCCTCCCAAAGTGCTGAGATTACAGGCGTGAGCCGCCTCACATGGCCAAACAGGTTTCATTTTTTTCCAGATGAGTAGGAGTTTGTTTTGCTCATTGATTTCTTGTATTTGATTTTCTTCCCATTACTGGTTTTTAACTTGCCCACATTGTAGTCAGGAGGCTGAAATCTGTGTTATGCTGATCATTAAACATGTGGTCTGTGTTATGCTGGTACTTGAACATGTTCTTTGGCCTAGTTTGTGGTCAATGTTAGCAAATATAACACTTGTGCTTAGAAATCATTTGGCTTGGGCAACCCCCTCGGTTCCCCTCCTACTGTGGGAGCTTTTCTGTCCTCTCAATAAATCCTACTTTCAGGCTTGGTGGCTCAGCCTGTAATCCTGCACCTTTGGGAGGCTGAGGTGAGTGGATTGCCTGAGCCCGCGGGTTCAAGACCCTCCTGGGCAGCTTGGCGAGACCTCATCTCTACAATAAATCAAAAATGAACCGGACATGGTGGTGCGCACCTGTAGTTCCAGCCACTTGGAAGGCTGAGGCGGAAGGATCGCCAGAACCCAGCAGGTCGAGGCTGCGGTGGCCAGGAGCGGCCACTGCACTCCAGTCTGGGTGACAGAGTGAGACTCCAACTCAAAATAAATAAATAAATCAATCCTACTTTCTTTTTTTTCACCCAAAATTTTTGTTTTGGTTAATATTTAAAAACAACAACGAAAAGGAAAACCATCTGCATATGTATTTTATGTATACACACATACAAAACAAAAAATCCAGAATGGTCCTTAGGCATATGAGAACACAAATTCTGATTGAGTAATGACTATGGAAATTTCTCCCAACATTTGGAAAAGCTGTTCTCTAATGCAGAGGAAATAATATACCATGGTATCAAATGTTATTTTCTGAGAAAGGAAGCAACTACAGAAAGTTTTTATTGGTTCAAAGTAACCAGTGCTACTGATGCAACCCCCCCAACAACTCTCCCAAACTACTTTCAAAACAAACTTATCAAACTTAATTTTCATTAGAATGCAGTTATTTCGTCATACTAGGATATCGAAAACCAAGACCCAGATTTTATATATATATATAGAGCAATGTAAACAATTATTGAGCTTCATCTTCTGGACAAGAATGCCAAGTTAGTCTCTCCTCATAGAAAGCAATTACAATCTGAGGACATTTCATATTTGCCTCTTTCGCCAGCACCAGGTCTGCCTCATCTGAATCTTTCCATTTCATGAGAAACATCAGTTCTCCACTGCTGTCTGTGGCACCGATTATTCTTTCAGGATCTAGACCTCTTGCAAAGCCCCTCGGTTTGTCAGCAGCATCTCTTTTGTTCTTTGATTTGCTGTCATCAGATTCACTGTCAGATAAAGACTTTCTTTTTGTACCATCTTTTTCTTTACCAGCTTTTTGAGAATTAAAAAATGCTTCAGTTAACTCTGGACAATCTAAATTTTCTTCAGGCTCCCAAGTATTGTCAGCGTCTGTAAATCCCTTCCACTTCAGGAAATATTCCACTTTCCCATTCACTACATGTCGATCCAGTACTTTTTCCACCACAAACTCTTCAGGCTCTGCCTCTTCGACCTTTTTACTCTTTCCATTCTGTTTCCTTCCCATCTTTTGCAATGTAGTTTTATTGGAGGCCATTTTTTATTGCAGACTTCAAGAGCTATTATGTTCGCGATGTGGTGCCTGGCGATCCCCCGAGGGGCGGGAAAGGGAAGGAGGGGCGAGGATGGCGACCGAGGTCTTCCCGGCGGAGGCTTTTCGGCTTCGCCAATCCTACTTTCTAAAAAAGAAAAAAAAAATCATTTGGCTCCAGTATGGTAGCATGCTCCTGTAGTTCCAGCTGCTTGAGAGGGTGACGTAGAAGAGTTGCCTGAGCTCAGGAGGTCAAAGTTGTGATGAGCTGTGATCATGCCACTGTACTCTAGCCTGAGTGACAGAGTGAGAGACCCTGACAAAAAAAAGAGAAAAGAAAAAAAAGCATTTGTCTCCAATTGGTTCATGATTTTTCATAAGCTGTGTGACGTGTGATCAGGCTGGCTAATTACATTCTCTCCTGCTTATCTCTATTCAGTTTTTTTGAATTTTCATTACTAAAAGAATTTCATTAAAACCTCCCACTGTGGTTGGTTGTGGTGGCACACACTTGTAGTCCCAGCTACTTAAGAGGCAGAGGTGGGAGGATATCTTGAACTCAGAAGTTCAAGGCCAGTCTGGGCAATCTAGTGACACCTCATCTCAAATAAATAAATAAGTGAATAGTATCTCTCACCATTGTTGGATTTGCTGATTTCTTGTAATTCTGGCTGGCTTTGCTCTATGTTTTGAGGCGTGTTATTACTGTTGTATTGCCCTGTGATACTTACTTTTTGTTAAAAAAAAAGCTTTTCTTTGATTTATAAAGAACCATAAAATTCTTCTTTAGTTGGCATTCATCAGTTCCATCCTTTGGCTCTTGTCTTCTGTCTCCTTTTGCTTTGGATATGTTTGTTATAAACACATTTTTAGTATAATCAAACACAGCATCTTTATCTGGCCCATGAAGGCCACTTATATTTCTTGTTATTGGTGATATTTTATACTTTCTATTTAGGCTGTTCTTTTTGTGCTGCTGTTTTTCTCCTGACTAGCTTTTTCTGGATGGATCTTGTTTCCTTTATTCTTCCTTCCTGCTACAAGGTTTTCCTACCTTGGCACTATTGACATTTGGGGTGGATCATTCTCAGTTGTGGAGGGCCATCCTTTGCATTACAGGATATTTAGCAGCATCCTTGGCCTCTCATAGCCTCTGCCCCCTAGTCATGTTAACCAGAAGCATCTCCAAACATTGCCAAATGTCTTCTGGAGGCAAAACCATCTCTGGTTGAAAACCACTACTCTGAGGGGTTAGAAGTTCTACACTACGTTTATTTTATTCCTGACTTGACCAGGTATAACATGAATCATGAAAAATCTGAGAACTTCCCATTTCACAGTTCACTGCTGCCTGGTATTTTAGTCTATCCCATTAATTCCCTGAGTTATTGTTATTGCTGCATTTCATGATTAGCACTGGATTTGATTTAAATATATATTCATCAGCTCTTTTTTCTTTCTATTCTTTTCTTCTGAGGCTTTTCCTGAAGAGAAACTTTTTCTAATTCTTATGGCTAGTGTCCTTGATGACGAACTCTGCTTTTGCTTTTCTGAAGCCATCTTTATCTCACCCTCACTCTTGAACGATAGTGTATCTGATCGTTTTTTCCTTCGGCACTTTGATTTTTTGCTTTTGAGTTTGGGTCTCAGTTTGTCACCCATGCTGTAGTACAGTGGCATGACCACAGCTCACCACAGCCTTGACCTCCTGGGCTCCAAAGATCCTTCTGCCTCAGAATCCCAGTAACTGGGGCTACAGGTGTGTACCACCATGCCTGGCTAATTTTTTTTTTTTTTTGTAGAATTTTGTAGGTCTTGCTATGTTGCCTAGGCAGTTCTTCAACTCCTGGGCTCAATCAATCCTCCTGTTGTCTCGACCTCCCAAAGTGCTGGGACTACAGGTGTGTCATTGTCACTGGCCTATTCTGTAAGAATTCTTAATAGATCTTGGGCACTAATCCTGTGTGTCTCTTATATTGTATAGTATTATCTCTCCAGCTGCCGCTTGTGTTTTGTCTCTTATTGTATCTTGTATGAAAATTTTAAAAGTGTTATATCAAACTTGTTAATTTTTGTCTGAATGACTTTTGTTTGTTAAACTTTCTTAATCAAGGTCTGCCCCATTCATGAAGGCATCCTACATAACTTAAACTTTTACTTTATGTTGAGGTTTTTATCCATCTTAAATTTTAAACAAATAAATATACACACACATATATTCTGAGGCAAGAGAGGTAAGGAACTAATTTCATTTTACTTTTAAAAATAAGGAGAATAAGTTGTCTTCATATGATGAAGTGGTAGAGAGTGATGAGAGGAAGACTGATAATTATGAGGACGTGCAACCATTTACAGAATGCCCTTTATTCCCTATCCTCGGAGCCTCTCAGACATCTGGTTTTCTTAACAGCCCTGCAGAGCATTCATTCACAGATCTAGGACTTCAACCCAGAACTTTAAAGTCACTGTACTTGTTCTGTGTCCCATTTATGAATGTGAAACTGTGACCACAGAGCTGAGGTGAGAACTGCTCATTTAGTGCTGTTGTAGCACATGAAGTTGAGGTGTTGGAAATGTGTACTGATGGGAGTGGGTAACAGAAACAAGAATGCAGTGATGCATGCTTCTGGTCTCTCATGTCTCAGACAAATCCTTTTGATGATAATTATCCCCAGTACCATTTTTCCTGTCTGTTCTCTAGGATGATGAATATGCTATGTGGCTCCTTTTGAATCTGTTCTTGGTTCATCCCTTGACTCCCATTTTACCTCCCCCTGTATTAATGTGAATTATTTATTTATTTATTTATTTATTTTTTTGAGTTGGAGTCTCACTCTGTCACCCAGACTGGAGTGCAGTGGCCGCTCCCAGCCACCGCAGCCTCGACCTGCTGGGCTCCGGCGATCCTTCTGCCTCAGCCTTCCAAGTAGCCAGAATCACAGGCACGCACTACCATGCCCAGCTAATTTTTTGATTTATTGTAGAGATGAGGTCTCGCCTGTCCAGGCGGGTCTCGAACCCGCAGGCTCAGGCAATCCACTCACCTCAGCCTCCCAAAGGTGCGGGATTACAGGCTGAGCCACCGAGCCCGGCTAATGTGAATTTTTAAAAGAAAGCAAGTAGAACTACACACCTAGCCCATCATCATTTTCCATTCCTCTTCCACATATAGCTTTGTGTACTTAAATCTGCTTTTTTCTTTTTTTTCTATTCAGCCTGGGACATGAGACTGAAAATGACATCTCAGAATATTCCTCAGAAAGAATTATCCTCTGACATAAAAATGGAAGGATTTACCAGGGAGGCTCCTTGTTTCTCCATTCTAGGTGATGATTGGGACTGTGAGAACCAGGAGAGACATTTGAAGCAATCAACTTTAACTCTGGAGAAACAAGGGGTTCAGGAAGTAATTTGTGAATATTCTGGTTTTGGGAAACATTTGAACTCAGACCTTTCCCCATCACGGAGAGTTCCTACAACCAACGGCTTCCATATAAATGACTCAGTTGTTAGAAGTTTAGATTGTGACCCAACCTTACACAGTTGTACGAAAAGCTATACAGCTAAGAGAACTGGTGACAGTGATGCCTGTGGGAAAGCCTTTAACCATTCTATGGAAGTTATTCAATTTGGGAGAAATCAAATCAAAGAGAAACCCTATAAATACCCTGAAAGTGTTAAATCTTTTAACCATTTTACCTCTGTTGGTCAGCAAAAAATAATGAAAAGAGGCAAGAAACTGTATGAAGGTAAGGATTTTGGGGACATCTTTACCCTGAGCTCATCTTTTAATGAAAACAGGAGGAATCGCCCTGGAGAGAAACAGTATAAATGTACTGAATGTGGCAAATGCTTCAAACGGAACTCATCTCTTGTTTTGCATCATCGAACTCACACCGGAGAGAAACCTTATACCTGTAATGAGTGTGGAAAATCCTTCTCCAAGAACTACAACCTGATTGTGCATCAAAGGATCCATACAGGAGAGAAACCCTATAAATGTAATAAGTGTGGGAAAGCTTTCAGTGATGGATCAGCTCTGACACAACACCAGAGAATTCACACGGGTGAGAAACCTTATGAATGTCTAGAATGTGGGAAAACCTTCAACCGAAATTCATCCTTGATTTTGCATCAAAGAACTCATACAGGGGAAAAACCATATAGATGTAATGAGTGTGGAAAACCCTTCACTGACATCTCCCACCTCACTGTGCATCTTAGAATCCACACCGGTGAGAAACCCTATGAGTGTAGCAAATGTGGAAAGGCTTTCCGAGATGGCTCATACCTCACCCAGCACGAGAGGACTCACACTGGAGAAAAGCCCTTTGAATGTGCGGAGTGTGGGAAATCCTTCAACAGAAACTCTCACCTCATTGTGCATCAGAAGATCCATTCTGGGGAAAAGCCCTATGAATGTAAAGAGTGTGGGAAAACGTTCATTGAGAGTGCATACCTCATCAGGCACCAGAGAATCCACACTGGGGAGAAACCCTATGGGTGTAACCAGTGTCAGAAGCTTTTCAGGAACATTGCTGGCCTCATCCGGCACCAGAGGACTCATACTGGTGAGAAGCCCTATGAATGTAATCAATGTGGCAAAGCTTTCAGGGATAGCTCCTGTCTGACCAAGCACCAGAGAATTCACACTAAGGAGACCCCATACCAGTGTCTGGAATGTGGGAAGTCCTTCAAGCAAAACTCCCACCTGGCAGTACATCAGCGACTTCATAGCAGAGAGGGATCCAGCCAGTGTCCTCAGTGTGGGAAAACGTTCAGAAAGAGCTCATCCCTTGTCCGACATCAAAGAACACACCCTGGAGTGCAACCCATGGAAGCATAATAATGTCTGTGAGTCACACTCTTCTCCCAACTTGTTCTCAAAAACCTACATGAAGAAGTGTGCCTTCCAATATGACTCCTTCCTGGTCAATAGAAAAGAATTCTTCAACCTATCTGGTGAATTGACAAATGTAAGACATTCCTTAGCCATGTTGTTAAATCTGTTTATTAGGGAACACCTGGAGAGAACACGGGATGGTAATATATGTGGAAAAGGCTTCAGAGATGATTTCAGCCTGTACCAAAGTAACAGCATATACACTGGAATAAAACGTGAGAATGTGAGGAAGATTCTTCCCTTGAGATATCCACCCATTTTTGCATCAGAATGCTTAAACTAGAAAGAATCTGTGAATGTATTCTGTAAGTAACTGGTATGAGGAATCCTTTAATAGGGGGTTTCTACCTTATAGTATGTAAACTCTTACTAAATCAAACTTTTAAGGTATAATCAGAAGATACTTTTGGCAGGGTGGTCTCTTACTATCTTTTCTATATCAGTAAAGATGTACTGTTGAGAGATCCCATTCAAAGCTCCACCCCATAGCACCATAGAATTATAGTTAGATTGTGCAGTTTGAATGAATTTCTTTGTTAAAATCTTGCCAGAACACTGAGGACTCATTTCAAAAGGGGAAACTGGAGGAAAAAATTGTTTCTGAATGAACAGTGAAGTTGTTCGTTTTAAGACTAAAGCTCCTACTAAGATGGAAAAGGGCTGCTTCCAAGAAATGTGATTTGATACTTTGATTGTTGAAACAAAAAAATAGTGAGTTATGGTTAGGTTATTGCCACCCCTACACACACTGTTGTTTTCATTTAGAATACTTATACTTTGTTCCATTTAGCTACTCTGAACCATAATTATAAAGGTTTTGTGCCAAGTTGAAAATACTCATAATATGGCAAAAAAAAAAGGCATAAAATAGAAGATTTGCTATCATTACAGCCATGTAAAGATATGTGCACATATAGGTATAGATTGGAAGTGGATGTTCAAGAAATAAAACATGGTTTTCTTAGGAGACTGGAATTGTTTGTTTTCTTTTTCTTTATTACAAATCATACATTGTTGGCGTAATAATTAGATAATGAATAAAAAAGTGAAGCCAAAAGGAGATGGATTTTTAGTTTCCTTGATCTTCTTTGCTGATAGGGCCTAGATCAGTGTTTCAGGGTAGCCGTAAGCTTAGGAGGGCAGATCCAAGAAGATGCTTCTCTGGAATCAGAGCATCCCACCGGCCAGGCCATGAGAATCATTTTCTTCTTTGGGATTTGGATTATGAGAGGGTGTCATTGTGGAGGAAAGGGTAGGTATTAGAGAATGGGGAACAAGAAGAGGCTGTGGATAAGTCATTGGGATGACTCTGTAACAGCCCTTCTGAGGCAGTACACTACTGGTTAAATAAAAACTAGTCACGTTGGTTGACATAGCCTCAAAGTCCTGTGAGTGGATGCCATTGGAATTTTGATTTGCCCTGTTTTCTATTCCCTGGCTCCTACAGAGGGAGAGTCAGAATGAAGCCCATTCTAAGCTAATTAGACTGTGAGTTGTGTGAGTTGCATGAGTTAGAAATTGAATGAGGCATCTTGGGCTTCTCTGTGTGGGTGCCCTTCCCTGGCAGGAAGAACCATTGAATGAACCCCAAAAAGGAGGAGAGGGTGATATTGTCCCACCTGTCTTCAGTGCAGTGTAGTCCTTGAATGTATGGGCAAACTTTTAAATTAATTTTTGCTGGGGGATGTGTATGAGTGTCCTTTTCTGTGTAGTGAACCCTTCATCAGCATCTCAAAAGAGTGGATAAGATATCCTGACCCTTGAAGTTTGTTGGAGGTGAAATCTGAGCTGCCATCTTAACAGAGCATCCCTGGAACTGTACCATACCTCACCCACAACCATTCAGTGCTTGGCTTGTGCTTGTGGTCTCTTCCTGGGTGTTGTTAACTGAAGGAAGATATGTCAAGCAAGTTTACTCCCCCCATCAAATCCGTTGCTTTCCAAGTGCACCCCTTTTGTGTAAATGGCCCAGCCACTCCTCCAATATGCAAGCCAGGAGGAGGTGGGAGAGGAGGAAGGGAAGAGGAGAAGAAACCTCACACAAAGAGAAGGAACAAATAGCCGCGTCTGGAAACATCTCTGGCCCTGGACCTGTTGTTTGGTTCCTCTGCAAACTCAGTTCAGTCTTTTTCTTGACACACTCTGTATCCTATTCTACTGTCTTATTCCTAGATTCTTCATCAAATACTCCTCCTCTTGGTCCAGAGGGTGAACAGAAAATTGGGTTGGATTTTAGCTGAAGTTTCAGGGATTTAATGGGATACCATCAGGCATTTTCTTTTCTTTTTCTTTTTCTTTTTTTTTTTTTTGAGTTGGAGTCTTACTCTGTCATCCAGACTGGAGTGCAGTGGCCGCACCTGGCCACCGCAACCTCGACCTGCTGGGCTCCAGTGATCCTTCCACTTCAGCCTTCCAAGTCCCGGAACTACAGGCATGCACTACCACGCCCGGCTAATTTTTTGATTTATCGTAGAGATGAGGTCTCGCCAAGGTGCCCAGGTGGGTCTCGAACCCACAGGCTCAGACAATACGCTCACCTCAGCCTCCCAAAGCGTGGGATTCAGGCTGAGCCAACGAGCTCGGCTACCACCAGGCATTTTCTATGCATGCAGTTACAATAGTTCCTCTAGACAGGCTTCTCCCCAAGGGAAAAGGCATATTTGGCCAAATAGTGGCATTGAGTGACAAGCTACAGTACTAGAATGAGCCAGTTCCCTGGTATTGGCAGCTTCAGGGTTCTGTCACCTGGTGTCTCAATAGTGCTGAAATTCTGAGGTCCTGACCCTCAAGCCAGCTGGGGAGGGCTTCTGGCAGCCATCCCTCCCTCCTAGGAGTATTGTTCCTCACATCTGCTGTCTTAGTTGTGGCTTCTATGGTGCATGTTTCCTCCCAAGGTACAGTTAGACCTGGCCCAGGTTCGTGTTGAAGCTGTGTCACAGAGGAGGGTAGGCAGCCAGCATTGGCAACTAGAGTTGAAAACTGTGCTGAGATAGGAGAGAGGAGGTGAGTCAGGGAGAGGGGAGACAGGCAGAGAATGACCCTGCAAAAGTATTGGTGAAATAAAGTCCCCACCCACTTTAAGGTGGTGATCTCATGGAAGAAGCACATGAGAGTGGAGGGTCAGTGGGACCTCATTGGAAGGTTGTAATTCTGTGTCCCAGGGACCTAGCTGCAGGGTGGGGTGACTTATGTCCTCCAGAAGGTTGTCCAGGGGTTTGTGTCTTAATATAACCCACATACAGAAGAGTATACTGCAAAGACTCTCCTTGACCCAGCTTCAAGTCAGACTCCTAGAACTTTCTGCTTCATGAGACCTGACCTGGGGCTTCTCTCTCTGTCCTTGTAGGATCCACTGTGAGCAAACATCCTGCTAAGTCAGTTTAGCAAAATCTTCCCTCCTTGGTATCTGATTTAATTCCTCATCCTCCACCCTCAATATCTTCTTACTGTGACCTGCCTTCAACAAAAATTCTGTTGCGTTGTCTAGCAAGAATTCCCCCATATCCCTGAGGTTTTCTCTTAGTAATTTTCCACCCACTGACTCCCACTCTGCTCCTTGATTTTAAACCCCCACTTGCCCTTGTGGGAGTTGAGTCCTGTCTCTCTGAAGCCCTGCCATAAAGCTCCATTGTAGCAACCCCCTGGATAAAGCCTGCTTGCTGAGTACTCTATGTAAGTAGAACCACACCGCACGTCCTAGTGCTCAGCACTGTCTGTTAGACTCATCCATGTTGCTGTAACTGGTTGTAGTTTTTGTCAGTGCTGTTTAATATTCCACTTTGGAAAGCCCTTAAACATATTTGCCCATTCTATAGAACAGTGGTTCTCATGCAGGGACAATTTGCCCCCCAGGGGACATGTGGAGACATGTGAGTGGTCATGATGAAGGGTGGGGGGAAGCAACTGGCATCTAGCTAGCAAGTAGAGGCCAGGGCTGCTGCTAAACATCCTATGTGGCACAGGATGACCCCCAGCGAAGTGAGGCAGCTCACATGGTGAGCAGTACCAAGGATGAGGTGTAGACATTTCTTGTTGAAACATTATAGAATGAGGAAAATGGTCTTGCATTCCCAGGATATATAGTCATAAGTCACAGACTTGTGTGTCTGTGATGGTTGGTGTGTCATCAGGACATACATAGATCCCTGTGGCCTGTCCAGAACAGCTGGGGGCCAGTCTGGGCACTCCCTGTGGACCTCTGCAGCTCTCCAGTAAACTCTGCACACATTGTATTGTTAGCGTCGACTGTATCTTGGCCTCATAGTCCCATGTTTCAAATTCTGGGATGGGCTCATCGCCAGACCAGTTGTGGCCAGAGAGTAAGTACCCAAAGAAGAGGTGTCACATGATTTTGTGTGAATTGTTTTCCCCTTGCTTTTTTTTTAAAGGTGTTCTCAAATAAGCAGGAATTATGACTGTAATGAAAATACAGTAGTCCCCCATATTCAAGGGAGATACATTTCAAGACCTGTCAGATTGCTAAGACCTGAGACAGCACTGACCCTATACACAGTCGTTCCTCAGTATCCATGGGGATGGGACCACCCTCAGAGACCAAATCTGTGGATGCTGAAGTCCCTGATATAAAATGGCTCAATATTTGCATACGAACTATGCACATCCTCCCATAATCAGCTGTAGATCACTGATAATGCCTAATACAATCTAAATGTATATCAGGACATGTAATTAGTTATACTGTGTTGTTTAGGGACTAATGGCTAGGGGAAAAGTCTGCACATGTTCAGTACAGATGCAATGTCTTTGAATATTTTTTTTTTTTTTTTTAGTTGGAGTCTCACTTTGTCGCCCAGACTGGAGTGCAGTGGCCGCTCCTGGCCACCGCAGCCTCGACCTGCTGGGCTCCAGCGATCCCTCCGCCTCAGCCTTCCAAGTAGCTGGAACTACAGGCGAGCGCTACCACGCCCGGCTAATTTTTTGATTTATTGTGATGGTGAGGTCTCGCCAAGTTGCCCAGGCAGGTCCCGATCTTTGAATATTTTCAACCCATGGTTGGATCTATGGATGTGGACCCCATGCATATGGAGGGCTGGCTGTATACTGTGTTTTTTCTTATGCATAGCTATGACTTAGTTTAATTTATAATATAAGGGGGCTTGAACACAAGTGCTACAATACTGTGACAGTCAATCTGATAACTAGGGTGGCCTCTAAGAGACTACCAGGCAGAAGGTGTAAACAGTGTGGATTCACTGGACAAAGAAAGGATTCCCATTCTGGGGGAGATGCAGCAGGATGGAGTGAGATTTCACCACAGTACTCAGAACAGCGCACAATGTAAGACTTATGAATTGTTTCTGTATTTTCCACTGAATGTTTTCAGACCAGTTGATTTCGGTAACAAACAGTGAAAAGTGAAAGTGTGGGTAAGGCGGGGACTGCTAAAATTCAGTTACAGAGGGTGAAAATATGACCAGAGCAGAGATGGTGAGATGTGGCTGATGAGTTCCAGATGGATTCCAAGGTAGCCTGAGCAACTGCCAGTTCAAAGCCTGAGAAGAGTGGGAATCAGGGTAGAGGAGAGTCTCCTGAATAATTGACACAGGCCCCTGCTAATCACACAAACTCTTATAGTTAGAAAACCTGTCCTGGTGTCAGATGCTAAGGAAGAAGATAGATCTGATGTGTGAGAATGAAACCTGCTGGTGCCAAGCCAGGGTAGGTGGTGGGCCTCTAGAAGCTGACAGCTGCTGGGAAGTGGGGACTTTAGTCCTATAACCACCTTGGATTTACTACCAATCTGAATGAACCTGCAAGCAGATTCTCCCCAGAGCCTCCAGGTAAGATCCTAGGCCAGGTGACTCTTTGAGTTCAGCAAAGCCCACCTGGGTTTCTGACATAAATTTGTGTTGTGTGAAGCTGCTAAGTGTGTGGTAATTTTTCAGTGGCAGCAAGGGGAAGATAACACATGGGTTAAAAGAAATCTTCCTTCTGCTATGCCTGACCCTCCTGTGGCTGCTCCTTGCTGGTCACTGCAGGGTCACCACCTTGCTTTTGTACAAATGAGAAAGTCTCCCCTGGAGCATAGGAAATCTTTCCATCCACAGCAGCCCTTGCTTTAGAGACACCAAAACTTAAGTGCTGGGCCTTGTCTATGTCAGGTCTAATGTCCAAAGCTGTGTGGAACTGACAGGCATGAGGCAGACTCAGACTTCCTCCATTCTCCCACAGGCTTGGTTGCTTTCATTAATTCAATCCTCAGGAGCTCCCTGTGGTAGGCTGAATGATGATCTCCCAAGTAGGTCTACATCCTAATCCCTGGTCTCCTGGAGTGTTAGTTTATATGGCAAAGGGATTTTCAAGATGTGACAAAGTTAAGGATTTTGAAGTAGAGGGTTTATCCTGGATTATCCACATGGGCCCTAAATGTAGTCACCAGGATCCTTATGAGAGGGAAGCAGGCGGTCAGAGTCAGAGAAGGAGATGGGACAGTGGAAGAAGAGGTGGAAGTGATGAGCTTTGAAGGTGTTGGAAGAGGCCACGAGCCAGGGAAGCTGGAAAAGGCAAGGAATGGAATTCTCTCACAGAGCCTCCAGAAGGAACCAGCCCTGTCAACAGCTTGCCTCAGCCCAGTGAAAGTGATTTCAGACTTCAGGCCTCCAGAGCTGTAAGAGAATAAATGGGTGGTTTTAAGTTACAGAGTTTATAGTAATATGTTATAGCAGCCATGGATAACTAATAAACTCCCCTTCTAGTTCTTCTACACCTCTAACCTTCCCCCACTTAGTGAAGTATTCAGTGTGTGTTCCCTTTCCCAGCAAGCTGATAAGCCCAACTTTAAAAAAAGAAACAAAAAACTTTTGTTGGTCTCTGTCTACTTTGAGAGTGGACATGGCACTAGCTGGGTACCCTTTGTGCATTCACACAGCCCTGAATTCCAGAACTAGTCTAGAAAATTAAGTCCTATTAATTAAGTCATTAGTGAAAAGACATCTCAGAAGAGTTAAGGAAGAGATGTCCTTTTCCTCTGTTCCCACTCCCCTCTCCTTGATTGACTGAGGGGACTGCACCTTCAACATCATAGGACAAGCCCAAGCCTAAGAATGCTGGTGGAAGTTGCAGACAGGCTCTCCTGTCTCGTATGGAGACTTGGGGGATACTTGTGATTAGGGCCACCGTGTTTCTCATTTCTATGAACCCACACCCTTTGGATTCATTAATTGTAACAGCTAGAGGGTGAGGGACTTCTCCAGAAGCACAGGCTGCCGATGAAGTTCAACCCTGTCTGCTCATAACTTCATTTCTCCTGAGTAAGTAGCTAGGAGTATGCTCCCTTGACCATACAGTCAATGTTTAGCCTTGTGAGAGATATTGCAGAGCTCTTTTCCAAAGTGACTGTACCCCTCTGTGGCTCCATCAACAACAAAGTTCCTGTTGCTGTTCCTCAACAGCATCGGACATGCCCATTTTATTTTTCATTTTTGTTCTTCTGATAGGTGTACAGAGAGTACAGAAGTAATCCTTCCCTCTAAAAAGGCAGATTCCAGTGGTTTGTTGTGTCAGTCAGCTTAAGTAAGTTATGCTGCAGAAACAAATGATAGAATCGTAGAGGCTCATAACTCCAGGGTTACACATCCATTATGGCTTGGCTGCTGCTTGACTCCAAGTAGCCTTCACTCCTGGAAGTTCCCTCTACTGGGGCACCATGGGTCTTGTGAAAGGGAAGAACAGGTGAATCACACAGGGGCTCCAGAAGCTTCGGTTCAGGAGGACACCACGCTTCCACTCACCTTTCGTTGTTGAGGGAAGTCCACAGCCAAGCCCGAAGTCACAGGGCAGGCATATGCCATCCTCCCTTAGGAGAGGCTGTGAACATTTCCGGCTATAGTCTAGATGACAACTGTTGTACTACTTTGTGATGTTTATGGCATGGCATAACCTTTTAATAACCCCTGACCTGTCCTGGTCCTATTTCTTCCCATCTTCCCCTTGGTTCTAGTCATTCTGTTCCAGTCACAGTGGCCTCGCTGCTATTCCTTCAATATGCCAGGCATGTTCTCATCTCTTGACTTCTGCAGTGTTTCCTGTGTGATGACCCTCTCCCCCGACATCTGTGGGCTCACTCCCACACCTCCCAAAGGTTATCACAGTGAGACCTCTCCTGACCACTATATTTAAAATGGTTCTGTCCTACCCAACACAATTCCCATTCTCCCTTCCCCGCTTTTCTTCTCTCCAAGGCAACCACTACCATCTGAACAATGATGCCTCATACTTACTTATCTCCCCTGCCAGACTGTAGACCCCTTGTTCCATTTGCTGCTGTATCCCCAGTCCTTAGAATTCTGCAGCAGGTACTTGACACGGGTTTGTAGAACACATGAATGTCATGAAAGGGAACCTGCTCAGTGAACGATGGGCAGCCACTACCTCAGTGCATGTCCTTGTTGTTCTCTGATTCTAAAGTCATCCTTGCTAGAGAAAAAAAAAAAAGTCTTAGAAAGTACAGAAAAATATGGACCTAAAAATAGCATCCAGAATCTCACCTGTCAGTAGCAATTATTATGAATGTCTTGGAAAATGTCTTCCAGTTGGTTTATTCAATCAACAAATATTTGATGAGTATCTCAGATTTGATCAGTTTGGTCACTGACAGAGCTGATGGTGAACACTGCAGACTGTTTTTCAGCCTCCTGGAACTCTCCAGAGCAAGATGGGTATTTATCCAACATCATGAGTATATCAGTGTGTGAACCATACAGGGAAAAGAATCAAGATACAGAATGGAGGGCTTCGGCCGAGGTGAGTGGATTGCCTGAACCTGCGGGTTCAAGACCCGCCTGGGCAACTTGGCGAGACCTCATCTCTACAATAAATAAAAAAAAAATTAGCCAGCCTTGGTAGCACGTGCCTGTAGTTCCAGCTACTTGGAAGGCTGAGGCAGAAGAATCGCCGGAGCCCAGCAGGTGAGGCTGCGGTGGCCGGGACACCAGTCCAGTCTGGGCGACAGAATGAGACTCCAACTCAAAAAAAACCAAAAACAAACCAAAAACAGAATGGAGGGCTTCAAGAGGAGGTGGGATTAACTAAGGGTGGGGAGGAAAGACTGCCTGACACAGGAAGCAGCATGTACTGATGCGGGAGGGGACACAGGGACAACTGGGACAAGGTAGTGAGGACATGGGATCATGCAGAGCCTTGCAGACCTCAGAGTATGTTAGGTGAGCAGAGAAGAGCACTTAGGATGGAAAGCCGAAAAGCAGAGATATGAGAAAAATAGAGGGAAAGAAGGAGGAGAGAAAGCAGCAAGAGAGGATAGGATTTAGTGAGGAGAGACCCCCACCCCCACCCATAAAGTCAAATACCAGGCAGGAGCAGAAGGACCATAATTGGAGTTGTGACTTCCCTGGAGAAGGGACAGATGTGAAGAACAAAGCTGCCTTTGCTAAACAAAAAAATTCACACCTACACAAGCAACACCTAAGACCCTAAAAGATAAATGTGTTGAGAATAAAAGTAGCCAAGTTCCTACAGAAGAAAATAGCAAATACATAGGTATATGGATGTGTCTAGGCTTAGAGTAAACAAAGAATTCAACTGAAGAATTCAACCAGAAACTGAAGTTGTTTCTGGTAAAATGGATTTAAGAATTTTTAAGTTAAAAAAAAATTTAGCTGGGCTCGGTGGCTCAGCCTGTAATCCCGCGCTTTGGGAGGCTGAGGTGAGTGGACTGTATGAGCCTGCGGGTTCAAGACCCACCTGGGCAACTTGGTGAGACCTCATCTCTACAATAAATCAAATAATTAGCCGGGTGTGGTAGCGCATGCCTATAGTTCTAGCTACTTGAAAGGCTGAAGTGGAAGGATCACCAGAGCCCAGCAGGTCGACGCTGGGGTGGCCATGAGTGTGCCAGTGCATTCCAGCCTGGGTGATGAAATGAGACTCAAACTCAAAAAATAATAATAAAATAAAATAAAACCATTTTAAGGCCGGGCATGGTGGCTCAAGCCTGTAATTCCAGCACTTTGGGAGGCTGAGATGAGAGGATTGCCTGAGCCCAGGGGTTCGAGACCAGCTGGGCAACTTGGTGAGCCCTCATCTCTCCAATAAACTTTTAAAAAATTAGCCAGGTATGGTAGCCACCTAAAGTTCCAGCTACTTGGAAGGCTGAGGTGGAAGAATTGCCTGAGCTCAGCAGGTCAACGCTGGGATGGCCATGCGTATGTCACTGCACTCCAACCCGGGTGATGGAGTGAGACTCCAACTCAAAAAAAAAAAAAAAAAATTAAGTGTACCATTCAGTGATTTTTGGTGTTTTCACAAGGTTGTGCAATCATCTCAACTCTCTATTCTAGAAAGTTTTCATCACCCCCCAAAGAATCTGTGTACCTATTAGCTGTTACTCCTCAGTCCCTAGCCTCTGGCAACCATGAATGTACTTTCTGTCTCTATGGATTTGCCTATTCCTATTTCATATCAATGGAATCTCACAATATACGACCTTTGCTGACTTCTTTCACTCAGCATGTTTTCAAGGATCATCCATGTTGTAGTGTGTATGTGTACTTTTTAATGGCTAAATTATATTTTATCATGGCTATGCCACATTTTGTTAATAGACATTTAGGTTGTTTCTACTTTTTGGCTATTATGAGTAATGCTGCTGAGAAAC
The DNA here is from genome assembly GCF_000164805.1 of Carlito syrichta. Taxonomy (NCBI): domain Eukaryota; kingdom Metazoa; phylum Chordata; class Mammalia; order Primates; family Tarsiidae; genus Carlito; species Carlito syrichta. The sequence continues at coordinate 16,856 of NW_007256179.1, read as the reverse complement.
ATTCATGTACAAGGTTTTATGTGGATATACATTTTCTTTTTTTTTTTTTTTTTTGAGTTGGAGTCTCACTCTGTCTCCCAGACTGGAGTGCAGTGGCCACTCCTGGCCACCACAGCCTCGACCTGCAGGGCTCCGGTGATCCTTCCACCTTCAAGTAGCTGGAACTACAGCCACACACTACAACGCCCGGCTAATTTTTTGATTGATTGTAGAGATGATGACTTGACAAGTTGCCCAGGTGGGTCTTGAACCC
>NW_007256179.1:9810-16583 GCF_000164805.1 Carlito syrichta | reverse complement strand
AATCCACTCACCTCAGCCTCCCAAAGTGCTGGGATTACAGGCTGAGCCACCCAGCCCGGCTGGATATACATTTTCAATACTCTTGGGTAGATACCAAGGAGTGGAATTGCTGGGTCACATGGTAACTCTATGTTAACCTTTTGAGGAACAACCACACTTATCCACAACAACTGCATTGTTTTAAACCTTCCTACCATCACTGTATGAGTATTATGATTTCTCCACATCCTTACTAATACTTGTTATTTTTTGTCTTTTTTTATTATAGTCATCTGAGTATGAAGTGATATCTCATGGTTTTGTACACATTTTTTTTTTTGAGTTGGAGTCTCAGTCTGTCGCCCATACTGGAGTGCAGTGGCCGCTCCCGGCCACTGCAGCCTCGACCTCCTGGGCTCCAGAGATCCTTCTGCCTCAGCCTTCCAAGTAGTCGGAATTACAGGCATGCGCTACCACATCCGGCTGATTTTTTGATTTATTGTAGAGATGAGGTCTCGCTGTCCAGGCGGGTCTCGAACCTGCGGGCTCAGGCAATCCACTCACCTCAGCCTCCCAAAGGCGCGGGATTACAGGCTGAGCCACCGAGCCCAGCTACATTTTTTAAATAGTTAAAATCTTGTGGTAATACTTCACATTATACCAAGAGTCAGCAAACTCTTCTGCAAAGGGAAAGATGATAAATATTTTAGATGTGATCTCTGCTACAACAACTCAACTACACAATTATTGTAGTGTGAAAGCAGGAGTAGACAATCTGTGAGTAAATGGGTATGATTTGTTCCAATTAAATTTTATCTATGGACTCTGAAATTAGAACTTCATATAATTTTCATGGGTTATGAAATAATAACCTTAATTTTTTCTAACCATTCCAAAACGCAAAAATCATTCTTTGCTCTTGGACCATACAAAAACAGATGTGGACTAGATTTGACCCAAGGGTTGTAGTTTGATGACCTCAGCTACACACATAAATCATTTCCTGAGGGGTGTAGGTCTGAGTAGGAAAGGCAAAATGATAAAACTTCCAAAGGAAAATACGGAACATTTCTGTGACTTTGGCATAAGCAAACATTTCGCTTTTGGTTGTTTGTTTTTTTTTTTTTTTTTTTTTAGTTGGAGTCTCTTTCTGTCATCCAGGCCAGAGTGCAGTGAAATGCTCATGGCCACTGCAGCTTCCACCTGCTGGGCTCAGGCGATCCTTCAGACTCAGCTTTCCAAGTAGCCGGAACTTCAGGTGCACACTACCATGCTTGGCTTAGTTTTTGATTTACTGTAGAGACGAGGTCTCACCAACTTGCCTAGGCTGGTCTCAAACCCCTGAGGTCAGGCAATCTTCTCCCCTCGGCCTCCCAAAGTGCTGGGATTACAGGCTGACCCACTGAGCCCAGCCAGCAAACATTTCTTTTCTTTTGTTTTCTTTTTTGAGTGGGAGTTTCACTCTGTTGCCCAGGCTGGAGTGCACATTCACGGCCAGCCCAGCGTCAACCTGCAGGGCTCCTGCGATCCTTCTGCCTCAGCCTTCCAAGTAGCTGGAAATACAGGCGCGTGCTACCTTGCCCAGCTAATTTTTTATAAGTGGTAGAGATGAAGTCTTACCAAGTTGCCCAGGCTGGTCTCGAACCTTTGGGTTTAGGCAATCTACTCGCTTCGGCTTCCCAAAGTGCTGGGATTACAGGCTGAGCCACCTAGCCCAGCTAGCAAACATTTCTTAACCAAACCAAGATTAAGAACTAGTGTTCATCAGAAAGCAGTATCATGCAAGTGAAAAGGCAAGTGACAGAGAGGGAGAAGATCACAGTAGCTCATAGATCCAACAAAGGACTGGCATTCAGAACATAAAGAACTAAGAATCAGCTGGGAGTGGAGGCTCATCCCACCACTTTGGGAGGCGGAGGTGAGAGGATTGCCTGAGCCCACAGGTTCGAGACTAGCCTGGGCAATTTGGCAAGACCTCATCTCTACAATAAATCAAAAAAAAAAAAAAGCTGGGCATGGTGATGCATGCCTATAGTTTCAGCTGCTTGAAAGACTGAGGTGGAAGGCTTGCTGGAGCCTAGCAGGTGGAGGCTGTGGTGACCATGAGCATGCCACTGCACTCCAGAAGGGGCGACAGAGTGAGACTCCATAAAACAAACAAACAAACAAAACTCAGAATCACGATGACTTGGACAGCCTCCAAAATGAGGAAATCCAGATGGCCAAGAAATGCATGAAAGTGGGCCTAATTTCCTTACTCATCGGAGAAGCCACAACTGGGATACCACTTCACACTACCCTAGTGGCTAAAATGAAAACAGTAGGTGATATCAAGTATTGACAAGTATGTGGAGTAACTGGGAATCTTAAGTATCATTGTGGAGGTGTAACCCATGAAGAGACAACTGCAGACCCAGGCACTCAGCAAACAGAAAAGCAAACATGTGCTCACCTGAAGGCACACACATGGATGTTTCTTTGTGTGATACTAACTCCAAACAGGAATTAGCCCGAATTTCCATCAACAGGAAGGAAGATGAACAAATGATGGCGTGTGCACCATGGAGTATTACACAACCACGTCAAGTGGCATTGCAGAGTAGAGCGTCACACAACCATGGGAAGTGGTTATCGTACCACGCAGCCTCGCACACCGTGTGAAAGCGGGAACCTCGGCTGCTAGCGGGCCCCGATGACACGGGAGGAAGAACTGAGAACCGAAGAGCAACATGAGCGCGACCCCGCCTGGGTGAGGTTCTGGGGAGACCACGCGCGTCTGTGGAGGGACCTGGGAGATTTAGACCTGGGAAAACAGGGAGACTGTGTGCTTTCCTGCGGGGGGGTTTCCGAGCTGCCCGTGGGAACTCCCCGCGTTTTTCTGTCATTTAACCTCATCAGGAGGCGGAGGCTGAGGCCTGAGAAAGCAGGAGGAGACGCCGTACCCCACTCCAGGGCAGGGGCTGAAGGGACTAGGTCACGCCACGCCCCAGGCCACGCCCCCAGCGACCGGGGTCTCCGGGGCAATTGCACCGGGGGATTTAGCGCGCGCGCGCGCGCAGATCCCCGACCTGGACGCCGCCGCCTCTCGGGTCTCAGTTTCCTTCACACCTGCCCACGGCCTGGTTATGAAAGATGTCAAGAGGACCGGGAGGCGGCTGAGCGGACACGGCGGTCCTGCCCGGGGGGCCCGAGGTGAGGACCGCTCCCGGAGTGGACCCTCCGGGGTCTCCCCTTCTGTGGGGCGCGGACCGTCTCTTGTCGTGCCGCCCTCCCCCCCCCCCCCGCTTCCGCTCCTGTGGGCTCAGCCCCCTTCCCCGGATCTCTGACCTTCCTCTCTCTGCTCTCCCCTCCCGCAGAGTCGGGTCCCCCCAAGTCTCCGCTCCTATGGGCTCAGTCCCGCGTTCTCTTCCCTCGGAGCTCGGACCCATCTCTCGTGCCGACCCCTCCCGCGGAGTCGGGTCCCCCTACGCCTCCTCTCCTGTGGGCTCAGCATCTCCCCCGCGGAGCTCGGACCTTTCTCTCTACTCGCCTCTCCCGCGGGGCCGGGTCCCCCTCACCTCCCCCTTCTCTTAAGTGCGGACTCCCCAGTAGTATTCCTTTCTCTGCGGACCGCTCCTCAACCAGCACAGGTGCGGACGCCCTCCCTTCTCCCTCTCCTTTCTCGCAGGGTTTGGGCCTGAGCAAAAGGTTCCGTTTCCTGTGCCCCCCCACCCGGGGAAGTTGCTCCCTGTTTTCGTGCTACGCCCTCCACCGCCCTGTTTCCGCCTCCTCTTCCCTTCCCTCCTGGTGCCTTTGGGGGCGGCTGTGCGTGGACGCTTCCTTACCCACCTGCCCACTGTGAACTGTCCCAGCCAGGCTTCGTCTCCTCCTCGCCAGGTGCTGACACCCTTGGCCTGCTCTGCGTCCCTCCCCACAAAGCTCTCATGCCCAGAGCCAACCCCCAGGAACAGGCGTCTCAGACTTCGGGGTCCTCAGCGAAGCACCTGGTCTCCCCGAAAGTCAGACCTTATAGTCTCTGTAAATATCGACTCCTTCCACCCACATCCTCAGTGTCTACTTGGATGTTTCGCTTTCCCCAGCCACCACATCATCTCTGCCCAAAATCCCATGCCTCTACCTCTAAGGTATTTCCAGAGTCCAGCCGCTTCATCACAGGCCTTCTCTCTGGTTTGGGCACCAAGGTATGTTCTCGTGCCTCTGCCTTCCCAGGGATCCAGTGGGAGCCTGTCAGGTCACGTTCCTCTTTTACTTTAATTCCCGTTCCTACTCAGTAACAGTCAGAATCCTCTCAAGCCCTAGGACCGCAGTGGAGCAGTTGAGTCTGTCTGCTGTCGGGTCACAGGTGATATGGAATTTGCATCAGAGTGACAGTCAGTGCCCTGGCTTCTTGGGCAGTTCATTCCTTGCAGCTGCTTAGTTGTGCCCGGTGAACAGGGATTGGGACCATCAGCCTTAACTCAGACCTGGATCTTAGTCTGTGTGCTTCCTGAACTTGCAGAGTGAGCATCTGATAGTGCCAAGTTAGGCATTTTGTTCTTTACCATTGTCCCTCACAAGAAGGCCCACTCTACAAGTCTTCATCTGTCTTATCCACTGCTGACTTATTGTTGCCTAGAACAAGGCCTAACACTCAGTACAAGTTCAACAAATGTTTGCTGAGTTAACGGAAAAGGGTCATCTCTGTGTGACCTCAAGAAGTTGGTCCTTGTTACAGAGACCAGAGATCACAGAGAGGGTGTGTAGTAGATCCAGGACACATTTTTCTAGTGTGCCCAGGCCTTTATCAGAGATTTTCCTTTCATAATATTTGCTGCCTCAAGCAATATGGAGTGTGGTGTGTGTGTGTGTGTTCAGAATTGGCATGCTTAATGTGATTTGAACCTTTGCAAACTGCCGCTCTCACCAACCTTGTGGCACTAGGTAGAGCTTTCAGCACATGTAGAGTTCATTGTTGTATAGTATTCCATCTTATGAACCTGCCACACTTTGTCTTGTCCTCTATGTTGATGGACATCTTGGAGGTTTTCAGGTTTTCAGTATCCCTACCAGAACTGTAGGGAATGTGTACCCTTGTAAGGATTTCTCTAGTCTGGTGGTTTTCAAACTGTAGACACAAGCATTCAGAGAAATGCTTTTACATGATGACCTAAATACGTGTGTAACTAAAGGAAAAAGTTTTTTGTTTTTGTTTTTGAATAGGAGTCTCACTCTGTTGCCCAGGCTGGAGTGTAGTGGCACGCTTCACCACAGCATCAACCTACTGGGCTCAGGCGATCCTTCTACTTCAGCCTTCCAAGTAGCTGGAACTACAAGCACACACTACCATGCCTGGCTAATTTTTTTTGATTTATTGTAAAGAGGAGGTCTCGTCATGTTGCCCAGGCTAGTCTCAAACCCATGGGCTCAGGCAGTCCTCTCACCTCTGCCTCCCAACGTGCTGGGATTACAGGTGTGAGCCACCACGCCTGGCCTGGAGCAAAAGTTTGATGGAACAACACTTACTAAATATGAGGTCCTCTAATGTTACTTTTGAATTTTAAGTTATTGTAAAAAGACTGCCAGTGCTGCCCACCACATTGCTTTGCATTTAAAATTTTTATTTCTACCTAGTACTTCTGAATTGTTTTCCAAAGAGGCTGTGGCATTTTTTATGCTAACAAAAGCATGTTAACGGTATGGGAACTACCTCTAATAAAATGATAACATGGAAAAGCAAAAAAAAAAAAAAAGATCCAAGGTATATATAGTTCGACTCTACCTATGTCAAAATGATTATCTATGAAGAAAGCAGGAAGTAAATGCACCCAAGACTTAACACTGAAGTTACAAGTATAGATTATTTTTATTTTCTTTGTACATATTTGTTTTCGACATTTTTCTACAGTAAGTATGCATTATGTTAATTTTTGAGTGATGTTTTTGATAGTATAATATCTAAATGGAATTTGAAGTTTTATTAAATAGAAATCTATTTGCTTTGTTTTCATTTACTTGCATCTTCTCAGAAACATATTTAGCTCATACAGAGATTAAATAGCTTTTAATGTGGATCAGCTGCCAATCACTGGGAGAGCTAGAGGACCAGTTAATTCTAGAGTTTGTCAGAAGAAGCTGTGAGTGGTTTGGACAGCTCTACTCTGCCTGATCCAAGTTCTTAGAGGCTGTTCTGTCCTGCATCAAAACCTACTATCTGGACAAGACTTTACAAACTAACATTTTCCTGGGGTCGCTTTTATTTTATTTTATGTCGCTTTTATTTTATTTTATTTTTTTGGAGTTGGAGTCTCACTCTGTCACCAGACTGGAGTGCAGTGCCACACTCCCATCCACCACAGCCTCGACCTGCTGGGTGCCCGTGATCCTTCCACCTCAGCTTTCCAAGTCGCTGGAACTACAGGCATGCTACAGCGCCCGGCTGATTTTTTATTTATTGTAGAGATGAGGTCTCTCCAAGTTACCCGGGTGGGTTTATTTTTTTTAACAGTTCCCAGCTAGCATCATATCCTCTCCCCCACCCCCAAAAAAAACCCACTTTCAGCCATCTCTTGAATGCCTTTTAAGAAGGCTGTTATAGACGAAGCTCGGTGGCTCAGCCAGTAATCCCAGCACTTTGGGAGGCCAAGGCGAGTGAATTGCCTGAGCCCGCGGGTCCGAGACCCACCTGGGCAACTTGATGAGACCTCTTCTCTACAATAAGTCAAAAATTAGCCAGGCGTGGTAGCACACATCTGTAGTTCCGGCTACTTGGAAGGCTGAGGCGGAAGGATCGCTAGAGCCCAGCAGGTTGAGGCTGC
>NW_007256179.1:9480-9790 GCF_000164805.1 Carlito syrichta | reverse complement strand
CAAAAAAAAAAAAAAAGAAAGCTGTTATAAATTCATCTCACCAAGGTGTTAATGGATGATGATTTTTTTTTTTTTTTGAGCCAAATTTCATCAAAGCTCTTGCATCAGTGGGGTTTTATTTGTTTTGTTTTTTTTAATAGAGTTGAGGTGCCACTATTGTTGCCCAGACTGAACTCAAACTCCTGATCTCAAGTGATCTTCCCACTTAGGCCTTCCAAAGTCCTAGGATTACAGACATGAGCCACCATACCTGGCCTAAACTTTTTTTTTTTTTTTTTTTTGAGTTGGAGTCTCACTTGGTCGCCCAGAC
>NW_007256179.1:1288-9392 GCF_000164805.1 Carlito syrichta | reverse complement strand
TTCCACCTCAGCCTTCCGAGTAACCGGAATTACAGGCATGTGTTACCACGCCTGGCTGATTTTTTTATTTATTGTAGAGATGAGGTCTCGCTGCCCAGGCGGGTCTCAAACCTGCGGGCTCAGGCAATCCACTCACCTCAGCCTCCCAAAGGCATGGAATTACAGGCTGAGCCACTGAGCCCGGCTTGGCCTAAACTTTTTATTTTGAAATAGTTATAGATTCATGGGAGAGTGCAAAGAAATGTACAGAGAGGTACTGTGCACCTAGCCTCTCCCAGTGCTAACATTTTGCATAAATGATATATGCAAAATCAGGAAATTGACATTGATACAATCTACAGAGCTTTTTTGGATTTCACTGATTATACATGTACTTATTTGTGTGTTGTCATTTTATGTAGTTTTATGATGTGTAGTTTTGAGTAACAGTCACAATCAAGATACTTAACTACCTCATCATAAGACTCCCTTGTGTTCCTCCTCTGTAACCATCCCCACTCTATCCCCCATTTACCTAACCTCTGGCAACCCATTAATCTATTCTTCATCTCTGTAATTATGTTAATTAGCAAATGCTATATAAGTGTACTTATTTATTTATTTATTTTTTGAGTTGGAGCCCCACTCCAGTGCCCAGGCTAGAGTGCAGTGGCACACTCACGGCCACTCCCAGCATCGACCTGCTGGACTCCGGCAATCCTTCTGCCTCAGCCTTCCAAGTAGCCAGAACTACAGGCACGTGCTACCACGCCCGGCTAATTTTTTATGTAGAGACGAGGTCTCGCCAAGTTGCCCGGGTTGGTCTTGAACCTGCTGGCTCAGGCAATCCACTCGCCTCGGCCTCCCAAAGTGCTGGGATTACAGGCTGAGCCACTGAGCCCGGACTGTAGTTCTGGCTATTTGGAAGGTTGAGGCGGAAGGATTGCCAGAACCCAACATGTTGACGCTGGGGTGGCCGTGAGCATGCCACTGCACTCCAGCCTGGGTGACAGAGTGAGACTCCAACTCAAAAAAATAAAAATAAGAACAGAAATTTATTTCTCATAGTTCTGGAAGCCAAAAGTTCAAGATCAAGGCATTGACATTTGGTCTGGTGAGAGCCTCTTGCTGTGCAGAGGAGTGAAAGTGAGCAAGTACACTCCTGCAAGCCCCTTTTTTTTTTTTTGAGTCAGAGTCTCCCTCTGTCACCCAGACTGGAGTGCAGTGGCCGCTCCCAGCCACTGCAGCCTCGACCTGCTGGGCTCCGGCGATCCTTCCACCTCAGCCTTCCAAGTAGCCAAAATTACAGGCATGCGCTACCACACCTGGCTGATTTTTTGATTTATTGTAGAGATGAGGTCTCACTGCCCAGGCGGGTCTCGAACCTGCGGGCTCAGGCAATCTGCTCACCTCAGCATCCCAAAGGCGCGGGATTACAGACTGAGCCACCGAGCCTGGTTTAAAGTTTTTTTTAAAGAACCAGAGTTACACTGTTGCTCTGGCTGGCCTTGAACTCCTGGCCTCAAGCAATCCTCCTACCTCGCTCTCCCAGATTGCTGGGATTATAGCTGTGAGCCACTGCATCCTGCTGGACTTCTCTATTTCCTGCAAAAAACATTGTTGGGACTCTGATAGGGATTACATTGAATCTGTAGATTGCTTTGGATAGTATTGACATATGATATTGAGAAATATGTATTGGGTTTTCTTCTTCATATCCTGGCATACAACTTCTAAACTCTTTGGAATCTTCAGAGTATTTAGCATCTTCTTGTATGCTAATAAATTGACTGATGGCAGGTAGCCCCTACTATGCTTCAGGATGGTCACCTGAAAGACTAAGGCCAGATTAGAGGGTTGAGACTTTCAGCCGCCAACCTCAAGGTAGGAGAGAGGGGCTGAAGGTTGAGTTGATCACCAGTGGTCAGTGATTTAATCAGTCATGTCAAGTAATGAAATCGCCGTAAAAACCCCAAAGGACAGGATTTGGCGATCTTGCAGATTGCCAAATACATGGAGATTCCTGAAGAGTGGGCTGCCTAGAGAGGATATGGAAGCTCCACATTCCTTCCCACATGCCTTGCCCTAGGCATTATTTCATTTGTATCCTTTGTAATATTCTTTATAATGAATTGGTAAACATAAGTGTTTCCTCTGAGTTTGGTAATCACCCCAGCAAATTAATTGAACCCAAGGAGGAGACTGTGGGAACCCTGATTTATAACTTCCATCAGAAGCACAGACAAAACAACCTGGGGTATGCAATTGACGTTGGACGTAGAGGCAGTGTTGTAGTACTGAGCATCTCATGTTGGGTTGACAGAATTGAATTGAATTAGAGAAGAACCTGCTGCAGAACTGATTGATTGTTGGTAGTGGGGAGAAATCCCCACACACTACGTGGTGGCCAGAGTTCACAGAAGTCTTTTGCTTCTGTTGAATAAGAAGTTGATTACTGTGGTGTTAGGAGCAAAGGAAAACTGTTTTCTACAGAGACATGTTAACAATATTAATTCTTCCAGGCCATAAACACTTGATATCTTTCCATTTATCTGTGTCTTCTTTAATTTCTTTGAGCTACATTTTGTAGTTTTCAGTCTTTTGCCCCCTTAGTTAAGATGCAATTGTAAGTGCAATTTTTTCTCTTAATTTCCTTTTTGGATTGTTCGTTGTTAGTGTATAGAAATGCAGCTGATTTTTGTGTGTGTTGGTTTTGTATTCTGCAACCTTTTTGAATTTATTTATTTGTTCTAACAGGTTTGTATGTGTGTGATCTTCAGTGTTTTTTATATACATTATGTTATCTGTGAATTGAGATAATTTTACTTCTTCCTTTTCAACTTGGATGCCTGTTATTTGTTTTTCTTGCCTAACTATGCTGGCTAGAACTTTGAATACTGTGTTGAATAGAAGTGATGAAGGCTGACATACTTCTCTTGGAGTGTGATGTAAGTTGAAGATTTTTCATATGTGGCCTTTATTATGTTGGTTTTTTTTTATTAATCAATATTTTTTATTATGGTTTTGTGGGGTACAGTTAAGGGTTAGGTGTACAATTACGTTTCATTCAGGCACCCTGTTGATATAAGAGGTGTTTTCCCATCCCCAGACAGATATTTGCTGTTAATCCCATCCCCCTACCCCCCAGCCTTTATTATGTTGAGGTAGCTTCCTTCTATTCCTAGTTTGTTGAGTTTTGTTGCTGTTTTCTTTTCATGAAAGGGTGTTGGATTTTGTGAGAAGTAAGAATGGTGATTTGTTTTCAGATTGGAGTCTACATTATCTTGGGGTCTCAAGATGGTGTCTAAATGCTTTGTGCTTCTCTTTTGTTGATTCACTTCCTGCTTCTTTGTGCTTCCTTTTTACAGGCTTTTTACTTTGGCAGGCTACATGTTTAAACTTTTGGCAGAATCCAATCAATAGTAATCCTGTAAGTCAGTTGGCAAATAGGACATGTAAATGAGATAATTCTGTAAAATCAACCAACATGTAACATATAGGCATCCTACGGCAAAGCGTGTTAATTCCTGCAAGTATCCCTCCAATGAGGGATAAAATTGCTGATTCTTCCTGCTTCAGTGTGCCTGCCCACCAGAGACCTGATCTTGCAAGACCATCATTAAAGTCTTGCTTGTGCTGCATTCCACGTCTCTGTGTCCATCCTTTGATTTTGGACAGGTAAGTTCGTTTCTCATAGATTTTGTTTAGTCCTTTTTCTGCATCATATGAGATGATTTTTTTCCTTTGTTCTGTTACTGTGGCGTATTACATTGATTAACTTGTATATGTTGAAACATCCTTGCATTCCAGGTATAAGTTGCACTTGGTCATGATGTAAAATCCTTTCAGTATGCAGTTGAATCTGGTTTACTAGTATTTTGTTAAGGATTTTTACATCAATATCTTAGGAATATTGATTCATAGTTTTCTTGTTGTGTGTTTATCTGGCTTTGATATCAAGGGAATGCTGTCCCCATAGAATGTTAGGAAGTATTCGCTCCTTATTTTGTGGAAGAGTTTGAGAAGAATTGGTATTCTTCTTTAAATGTTTGGTACAAGCTGGGCGCGGTGGCTCAAGCGCCCAGCACTTTGGGAGGCTAAGGCGAGAGGATTGCCTGAGCCCAGGGGTTCAAGGCCAGCCTGGGCAACTTCACGAGACCTCTACAATAAATTTAAAAAATTAGCCAGACATAGTTGCATGTGCCTGTAGTTCCAGCTGCTTGGAAGACTGAGGCAGAAGGATTACCTGAGTCCAGCAGGTCGAGGCTGCTGGTGGCTGTGAGCATGGCATTGCACTCCAATCTGGGCAACAGAGTAAGACTCTGACTAAAAAAAAAAAAAAAAAGTTTGGTTCAGTTTAGCCATGCAAACGATTCAAGAGCTATTACTGAATAATATAGGCCCAATATGAGAGCATATGGATGGTGCAGGTCTGTGCACGTGGAGCAGGCTGTAGTTACAGAGGTCAGAGCAGTAGTCAACTCTGGGAAGTGGGAATGCTTTCTATTCTGGATCTCTGTGACCGCCCAGCTGGTGTACACTTAGGAAAACTTACAGAGATACATCTATAAACTCAGTGAGTTGCCCACTTTGAATGTATTCTATTGAAATCATGCTTCAGTTTGAAATAACAAGATGGTTGTAGTTTGGACCACAGTGTTGGAGGATGTGTGAATTGGTGGGATCCTGAACATATTTGAAGGTCAGAGCTGACAGGCAAGGTGTGACTTTTGAGAAAAAGCAGAATGGAGGATTACCTCTATTTCCCTGAGAAGATGGAGAAGTCTACAGGGATGGGGAAGATGCTGGGAGGAACCCCATTGTAGTGGCCAAAAGTTCAATCTGAGAGAAATTCCGATGAAAGTTCAAGAGGGTCTTTATTTGCAAGCTCGAGCCTGGACCTCTGTCGACAACCAACGCAGCAGAGTACTCCCAGAGGTCCTGACTTCCTTAAGCAGATGGCTTTTATGCTTTTACACAAAGGGAGGAGGAGTTTGGGGGGGCTTTCCTGTTTTGTTGCCATTTAATTGGGTAGTAACCTCTGGTGGTCAGCTTAATCGTGGAGGATTGGCTAGCCTGACTCGGGCTGACCTTGGCCCACTAGCTAGGGAAGTTGCAGAGACATCTGGAAACTTAGGTGATTTCCCCCTGGCACCTGATTGGTTGTTGCTAAGGGGAAAGTGAGACAAGGGAAGGGGTTGAAGCTTATAACTGGAGCTTTGCAGTTTTTCCCATAACTGGAACTTTAAACAGTTGCAGGTTATGTTTTAAGACAGAAAACTAAAAATGGCTGTGCTATTGTCCACAAGCCGATTACATATTTATTGGGTTATAGCATGCTCTTAACCTAAGTCTATGGTATACTCTATTGTGGTCCTCTCACGTAAGTCAAGCTGCCAGGGTAGGACTCAGGCATTCAGCTTCTGGTCTCTTCAGTTGCAGTGCTGGGCAGGGTGCTAAGGGTGGAAGGATAGACAATCCAGTATGCTGTCTTGACTCAGGGGAGCCATGTGGGTGGGAAGGAGAGTGGGAGGCAACTTATGTTTGGGCATATGGAGAGCAAAGCATCAGGAGACATCAAAGAAGCACCCTTGGAGACTGGTGGAGGTTGAGTTGTTCTCATTGAGTTTTCCAAAGTCTCTTAAAATGGAGTTGCATTTGATGCCCAGTTATGCATACAAAAGCAATGACTTTGGTATTTGCACAGATGCTTGATCTTTTTTTTTCTTAGAATATGATTCTTGCCTTTCTCAGTGGGAGTTACTACCGAAAGCATATGCCACTGTGGTTACAGTACTCACAAGTGCCTGGAGATTCAGGAAAGATCTAGTCCTGTGCTTTCACTACACTAGCCTTGGTCACTTCAGAGGGTCTTGTTATTATTGCTCTGGTTTGTCTTTTTAACATTGAGTCTGGGAAACCTAACCCAAGAAATTAATATGCCATGGTGGATCTACTCTACCTGTACATTTGAGTGAATTCCCCTCTCACCAAACTCCTCAGATTTGCTAAGTTTCCTGACTCTCCAGGAGAAGCATTCCTTCCCACAAAGCTGTAAACCATGGCTGTTCCCTGACGGTATCTGTAGATTTGATGCCACAGAGGAAGTCCAACCATTTCTCTCTCACGGTGGGCTTGTCACATGGCAGGATTTATTCTCAAATGTGACACTTCAGATGTGGGCTTTACTGCACAATTAGTTTGTCACTGTATACTGATAAAGATTAGGGCCGCTTCTTATAGAACATCTACAAATAATTGCGCTGCTGTTATAAATAAGGAGACTCGTGGAAAATGTTCAATCCTGAATTCTGACGGAAGAGGGTCAATGAAGAAAACATTTAAAGAATATTTTACCTGCTATGGGTTGGAAGTAGAACACAAAATTGTCAAAAGGTAAAACAGTAGAAATAATACTAAATATGTATTCCAAAGAAATAACCACCATGTGAATCAAATCCCTGCATCATTTAGTTCAGTCATAATTCATTTCACCAGCTCTTTGGGCAGCAATCCCTTTCCATGAGGTTATTGCCTACTGTGAGACTAAAAGTAATTCTGGAGATCCTAACTCCATCTCTTGGTTTACTCTGACACTTATCTGGGTGATATCAGCTTGAAATCCTATATCCACTAATCATTGATATTTAGAAGTACCTGCTTCATTCATGTCCAGGTAGACTCCGAGACTTCTCTTTGTAGAAGACCCAGTTTTTGTTTTGTGACTTTTAGTACAGCTTCTGGGGAGGAAAGCAGAAACCATCAGTGGCACTAAGAAAGAAAATGACTGCAGTTAATTTGCTCCAGGAACCAACAATATCCACATGTTGGGGTGTGGTGCAGCATTGATTTGAAATAGTGAGAACCACCTTTCCCCTGAGGGCATGGACATTTCTGGACAGTGAGATTCTTGGTAAATATTAGCAATTTCCTTACCTTTCCTAATAAGTGAACAATATCTGTAATATGTTTATATTGACATTTCACAAATATAAAATTAGATAAGTTAGAGATCAAAGACATCTTGAAATTTTTGTTTTTTTGAAGAGTGATCCTGAAAGGGAAAATTAAAGAGTTATCGAAGGTGGTTGGTCTCTTGAGAGTTGCATGGCAGTCCAAGGGCAGTTGATGTGGTAGAGGGGCTGCCTTTTCAAGTGACCAGTTGGTGTTTAAGAGTCGACAGCCCCTCCCACATCAGCATGGAAGATAGTAGCCCAGTTGTGGGGAAACCTGATTCCTTCAGAAAAGAGAACCTTTTATTTATTTTTCATAATTGAAAATAACAGTCCAAAGATGACATTTGGTGCATTGTAGAATCTCTGCTGTCTGGGCTGGTTTGCACAGAAAGGAAAAAGAAATGTGGAAGGTGAATGAGAGATAAGAGTGTCAGGAGGAGATCTGGGTAGAATATGAGTTTAATCATCAAAAAGAGGCAAGATTTTGTATTTTCCATATGTGTACTTCTGCCCTCCCTAATAGCTTTTATTAAAGTTCATTTTCATGGCCAGGCTCGGTGGCTCAGCACAGAATCCCAGCACTTTGGAAGGCTGAGATGAATGGATTATCTGAGCCCACGGGTTTGAGACCAGCCTGGACAACTTGGTGAGACCTTGTCTCTACAAAAAAATAAAATAAAATTCATTTTCACTTGGGAATAATTGGGATCCTCCGGAGGCAAAGAAGGCATTAAAAGCATACCCTGGGGTTAGGAGGGAAGTGGGTGTGGTTATAAAAGAACTACATACAGGATCAATAATCTTGGTGTTGACTATTGTGATACGGACAAATAAAGTTATATAGAAATTAATGTATGCACAAGCTCATACAAATGAGTACAAGTAAAATTGGGAAAATCAGAATAAGACCAGTGAATTGTATGAAAGCGAATATCCTGGTTGTGATATTCAACCATAATTTTGTAAAATGTTACCATTGGGAGCAGTAAGGCAAAGTGTACAAGCAATTGCTCTGTATACTATTTTATAAATATATGAGAATCTACAGTTATTTCAACAAAGATTTCAAGTTTTGTTTTTGGTTTTTTTTTTGTTTTTTTTGGATTGGAGTCTCACTCTGTCGCCCAGACTGGAGTGCAGTGGCCACTCCCGGCCACCGCAGCCTTGAC
>NW_007256179.1:0-1024 GCF_000164805.1 Carlito syrichta | reverse complement strand
TATTGTAGAGATGAGATCTTGCCAAGTTGCCCAGGCAGGTCTCAAACCCGCAGGCTCAGGCAATCCACTCACCTCAGCCTCCCAAGGCGCAGGATTACGGGTTGAGCCACCGAGCCCGGCGATTTCAAGTTTTAAAAAGTAGTAAAATAAGCACCCTGTCTGAAGTTCTTACTGCACAGACTATTGGGCTTCCTTCAGTCCCAGGGAAAGACTGAGGAAAAAGGAAGAAGTCAGAGGTCAGAATGAGATTGGATTCATAGTTGTGAGATGTTGATGTGATATGAATAGAGAATATGAGTTTGTGGGCAGATACAGAGGTGGGGCCTCCTGATGCGAGCCATGAATGTGAGGAGATCATGAGGGCCTGGGACTGAGGAGACTCTCTTGTGCTGCACATAGATCCACTCTAGCCAGGAGTACTGAGTGAGAGCTGAGACAAAGGGGGCAGTGTTCTTCAGGAACTGTCAATCCCTTCACTTGTTGGAGAGTTCTGTAACAGCTGTGATCATGGAAAATGTTCAGCTGTATTTCAGGGCTCC
Organism: Carlito syrichta; assembly: GCF_000164805.1. Taxonomy (NCBI): domain Eukaryota; kingdom Metazoa; phylum Chordata; class Mammalia; order Primates; family Tarsiidae; genus Carlito; species Carlito syrichta. The sequence goes on along the minus strand of NW_007256179.1, from coordinate 485 downwards.
TGTTACAAGTGGTGTACCCAGGATCCACTTAGACCATGAAGGCACTGACCTGCTCTGTGTCCCTCACCTGATGCAGCCTCTCAGAGGAGCCTGTTGTGGCTGAGGGCTGTGCATAGATTCAAGGGTGTTGGGAGGTGCCTGTTCATTCCACGAAGTGTGAGCTGAATCTGGGGTTGTTGGATGCCAACGGGTGTTATGAAGGCAAGCACGAGGCAGCAGGTAGAGCCAGAATAAATGTCTCAGTGTTCCAGGTGTGCAATAGGGAAGGCAGGAATTCTGTGAACTCAGTGCTGGGGTGTCTTTCTCTTTAAAAATCACCCCCCCCCCCCCCCGGGGGAAGGGGCAAGATGGCGACCGGGCAACCCCGTGTCTGAAGCCCTCTACAAGGGAGATCTGCAGTGGGTCTCTGACTCTGGCCCCGGGAGGCTGGGGACCCCAGCATTGCAGCCTGCTCTTCAGACTGAGCTCGGCCATCACTATCGCTG